>NW_026068084.1:2392654-2466102 GCF_014885135.2 Alexandromys fortis
TTCCCCAGGTGTGTGAACCTCACAGTCCAGGCCTTTCCCAGGTGTGTGAGCCTCACAGTCCAGGCCTTTCCCAGGTGGGTGAACCTCACAATCACAGGCCTTCCCCAGGTGTATGTGTGAACCTCACAGTCCAGGCCTTTCCCAGGTGGGTAAACCTCACAATCACAGGCCTTCCCCAGGTGTATGTGTGAACCTCACAGTCCAGGCCTTCCCGAGGTGTATGAGCCTCACAATCACAGGCCTTCTTCCCCAGGTATATGTGTGGGAACCTCATAGTCCAGGCCTTCCCCAGGTGTGGGACCCCCCACTTCCCAGGCCTTCCTTGGGTATGGAACCCCTCCATCCAAGACCTTCCCCAGGTGTGGGACCCCCACCATCTCAAGGTGTGACCATAAGATGGACTCCATGCTTCAGTGTGTGGCTCCCACTATCTTCTTTGTGCTTCTGTGTCTCCTACAGAGTTGGCCCAGGCCATCCTGCAGTCATCCGATGTTCAAATCAAAGATGGAGACAGAATGTGAGCACCTTGCTCATTAGAAGACAGCCTAGCTTCTGGGTTAAGGCACTCAGATAGCAGAGAACATACCACAGGACTGCATGTCTCCGGACAGGGAGCCAGGGGCTCCACCTTCTTGATTAGAGAGGAAGGACATTTGTTGGTTCATTTACTTAGCATGGATGGTTTTTCTACCAGGCTCATTTGGCCTTGATGTGGGAGTCCCCTCTGTATGCTGTGATTACCACTGATGAATAAAGAAAACTGCCTTGGCCTTTTGATAGGGCAGAACTTAGGTAGGCAAGGGAGGGGGGAACTAAACTGAATGCTGGGAGAAGGGAGGCAGAGTCAGAGAGAAGCCATATAGCCCTGCCAGAGACAGATGCCAGAACTTCAGCCAGTAAGCCACAGTCACGTGGCAATACACAGATTAATAGGAATGGGTTAAATGAATATGTAAGAGTTAGCCAATAAGAAGCTAGAGCTAGTGGGCCACACAGTGTTTTAATTAATACAGTTTCTGTGTGATTATTTCAGGGCTGAGCGGCCAGGAACTAACTAGTGGCCTCCTCCAACATGGCCTGGACCCTAGCATTCATTCAGAACTGTCTAGATGTCTGGAACCTAACATGCATCAAGAACTATTCTAGGTGCCTGGAGCCTAGCATGTGTCCAGAACCATCTAGATGAAGTTAGATAAAATTGGAAAATGACAAAATAATAATTGCATTATCTAACTCGGTCTCTCTATTCAGCTCTACTCAGGTTCAGTCTCTCTCTCTCTCTCTCTCTCTCTCTCTCTCTCTCTCTCTCTTCCCCCCCCCCGTCCCTCTGTCCATCCTTCCTTGAGGGTTACTTAATAATTCAGTGTGCAATGGTGTGTTCTGATGGCTGCGAGTGTAGCGATTTGAATGCTATTTGTTTCTACACAACACAATGATACCTCATGTTGCCAGGAGCGTCATTTTTCACAGCTGTGCCAGGCTTCTCACAATAAAACACACCTGGGCACACCTGAAGCCCATTTGTTGTTGAAGAGATGTGGTGGTAATGGGTTTGTAACAGACACAATGGCAAGAGGTGTGTTTTAAACACTAACATTTATTTGGGGTTTTCGAGGACTCATACATTATTGGGATAAACTCTAATTTATAACAGTATGTAATAGGCAAATATAGAATACAATAAATTGCATTTGTACACATAAATACAAAATTTGAGGTAGGGCCTCAAGAGTAATGACTTCTTAAATGGATAACGCACAATATATAATAAGCACTCTATACGATAGATATATATATATGATGCATCATTTTGTAACATAATATATTTTCTTCATGTACAGCTGATGAAAAAATATAAGGACCTGACTAGGAAACATCTTTATTGGTGAACAGTAGTGCCCGCAGGAGATGCAGAACATTACCCAAGCACATAATTTAATACGCAACCTGCTCTTTGATAGGCCCATCATAAAGTGCAAAAGAACACGGACAAATGAGAAACGCCGCAGTTCCCAGTTGACACCTAGACATCACCCCAGTGATGCTAGATAGAACACACCTGTCAGGTGTCATCCTCAGACGCTAATCAAATTTTGGCTTGCTTTTCAAGGGTGATGAACACCCATCTGAACTCCTTTCTCGACAGGCGGTTTACGGCAACCTCTGCCAAGACCGTATTTCACCATGGACCTTCTAGGCAAGCACAGCTAAATGAGAGAAAGACGGGAAGTCTCACTCCCAAACCTCAGACCAGCTCTGCATAACACACATCGTGAGGCAGGGGGCACAGGCTTGCTGGTCTCTGCCTCCACGCCTTGCATGTCACCCTACCTCACAGAACACCCTCACTCACATCAGTGCCTCAGAGAAACAAGCCACAGACCCAAATCCCAACACCACAGACAGGATAACCTTGCCGTGGCATGTCCAGCAGCAACTACTGTGCTAGCCTCTGGGAAGAGTACAATGACCATGGCCAAGAAGACAAAGAGCAAAGTGTGGCTTTAAGGCATGGGAAGCCCATGCTGACAGAAAAGAACTGAGAAGCGCTGAGGCACACATAGATAACAGAAGAGAAACAAAACCCTGACCCCCCTCTGCGCTGTGCCAGCATAGCGAAATCCGAGTCCCAGCCAAGCAAAAGTCCTTGTGTTCAACTCTTTCTAAAGTGCCGTTCCCTGAAGTACACATCAATTGCAGCTCTCACCCATTAAAAACACATTTAAAAAATTCCAAAGGCGTCAAGGTCATTAGGATTTTGCATTGACCACAGGTATCATGCAATAAAGAAAAACACAGGGGCAGATAAACAACTACCGCGAAAGACCAGAATTGGACACATTTGTTCACAACAAACACAGCCTGAAGGAGATTAGAAGTCTCTAGTAAGCAAGACAATTACACAATGGTTTGCATAAGAAACCACAACACTGATAGTTAATAAATACATGGTGCTTTTTGTTTTAAGGATATTAAGGGGTTACTATTTTTCACATATGGCTTGTTTTTCTCTGTATAAGTTTATTGGTTGGTGGTATGAAATAATCTCACAGACGGAAAACTCCCCACCACTGCGCGCAGGGAACCAAAGTCCTTCCTAAGCAACGATGCTTCTCCTTCAGTGTCCAGGGAGAATCTCAGGTGGCAGTTATGACAGTGCTTTCATTTTCTATTTTTTCATTCATTTTTTTCTTCCAATCAAGTGTGCATTTTTGTAGTATGGAAACAATCCATCGAGTCGGGCACATATCAGCTCTCAGTATCCCGACCAGGTCCTTAGGAGGCAGGCCATTGACATACAGCAAGAATGGAGGCTACTCAGACACCACTCCTCCCGCCAGGGAGCGCCTTGAAGTCGAGCAGGGCAATCGATATGGACAAGCCTAAACTTCAAGGGCAGCTATGTCCAGGTAAGCCGGAATCTTTGTCTTACTTTGTCCTTCTAAGAAGTTTTTACATAAAACTAGGGAAAGAAAAATGAAGCAACAACAACAAAATGGACAAGTACACAGGGCAGCTTCTAGGTGTTTCCTCGACATACCCTACTAGACACAGCTGTAGCTGTCCCAGGACAGTTGCCCCAACCGATGAGGTCTCCAGGAAGTCAACACTCAGTTCACATCTGGCAGTGCCCACGGCCTCCCCCACTCCCGCCTTTTAATCACAGAGGCAAAAATTAGCAGCAATTGGGTTGGCATCCAGCACCAATCCCAATCGCAGCCCAGAGGAAAACCAGAAGCCAGAAGTCATTCATCCCAACACAAGCACAAATTCGTCTGTGCTAAGTAAGAACCAGCTTCGTGCTTTTCTTAACCTGAAAACTGGTGGGGTTGTATGGAGTTTCCAGACCGACCTCCCTACGGACACACACCACCAAAGTGTTGGTAGCACCCTGCGATTCTGGGGCAAGAATGGGGCCACTCATCAGTATGGCTTTCTGGGAGAAGCATAATGACAGCAGATAGGAGACAACTGAGCCCACAGCTCGTCTTCCTAAAATAGGGCAAGCCTGAGGCTTCATCTCTGTGACAGTCTAGCGAGACCTACTTTTGGGAAATTGGGAGAAAAGAGAAAATGGAAGAGGGAGAGCAAACCCTGCTAGCAAAGGCATGAAAGCCAGAAGTTCAAAGCCCACCATGGTCTCTTTCCTAAATCCTGTCATGGCTACTCTGGGAAACCCAAGTACCCATCATTGTCGGCAGGTGGCGTGAGCGCTTGCCCTGGGAAAGAGAAATTCCAGTAAGATGGCTTCAGACACTTTACACAAATTGAGTCATCTTTTTAAAGGGATCCATTATACCTGCTGTTGGGGCATCATTGCCGATGTGCGGGAGGAAAATGTCACATCAATCGACAAGATCTGAACTGAAAACTTTGCCTGAGACCCTGTTAGATGAAGACGAACTAATAAGAAAACGATTGAACCAGTCTCCCCTGGAGGAGATGATTTTAGGTTGAGATATTAATACCGTAAGAGGAAAAGATAAAAAAAAAGAGCTCAGACTATGCTGCTCTAAACTCGCCATCTCTGTGGTGATTCCTAAGGTATTTATAAGGACAGAAAGCACCACTACATGCTACATGTACATAGTGCAGGAGCACACACCACAGTTTAAGAGTTTTCCTATGTGCCTGCTGGAGAGATGCTGCAATCGAGGGTACGGCCTGGCCAGGCTCTGCAGATGGGTGCTCATTCTCACTGGAGAACGACAATGATGCTGTGGATAGGGAGTTCTGGAAACTGAACTGGCTGAATGCAGGCTCAAGAGCGATGGTCTTAGTTGGATTACTCAGTACCTGGCTAAGCTGTTTTGATCAGGAAGTTCTGAAAATACAGGGATTTTCAGAAGATGTACAGCCCCAGGGAAGAGTAGTAATAGAATGGCTTTCTACCAATCTCTTGATGTCTCTGACTTCCCTATGGCCCCAACTGGCATTTACTGTTACTTGGAAAGGAGTAAAAATTGAGAAAGTATCTTTTAAGAGTTCGTGCCCCATATATAGGTAATATATAGACAGAACCGGGTTAAGTCTCATTTTCCCAGAGGTTATACAGCTTATAGAAAGAGATTCGGAGGCAAAGAGACAGTATTTGACGCTGAGCCGTGGTGCAGAAGACATCGTGGCAAATGGGACAGTGGGTCGGTACAAAAGTCGACATGCAAATCAGAGCATGGCTTCTTGTACAGAGGGTGAAAGAAAAGACCCAAAGAATTAACTCCCAGATGTGGTTATTACAAAGGAGGAAAAGGAGGAGGAGGGAGAGGAGGAAGGAGAGGACAACAGACAAACTCAGGGAAGAGAATGAACAGTCCCTCCAAATCTACAGTGTAGAGAGATGAGACATCTAAATGCATGGTATATTCAGTCAAAATAAAAGAAACGGATATGCATGTCAAACCTTACCCAACGGTGCCCAAATCCACCTACCAGCCTTGTCTGCATCTAGAGCCGTCTCAGGCACTGCCATCCACCCTAAAGCACCTGACCTGAACTTCCGGCTTCTGAATGAGATCGTGACATTGCCCAGCTCTGCTGGACGGTGTCAAGGACGAACCAACAGTCCTGAAAGTCTGCTTTCTCCTCATGCCCTACTCCTTCCAGTAATGTGAACACACATCAGAATTTCTCTACTGCCAAACCACGCACCTGCCAGCGCCCACCTGGTCAACCCACCCCTGCAGGACGAATGGAGCACCTGATGGGGAGCAATCCTCCCTGACACGGATAGCACAGACCCAGGCAGACAGCGCTTCCAGTGGTCCGTGTGACTCTCACTACAGCATGCGACAGACACTATGTCCTACTTTTCTATGGGACACTCTCATGCACGGCTGTGAAGCGAGGGACGGGGAGAAAGAAGAAAACTGGGAATAAAGCTGGGGAAAGTGTGAGGGAGGCAGAGAGGACAACCAGGAGTAACACCGGACCGTCCACACTCCTGGACTAGCACTGGGTGCCCAGTTCCAAATCCTTCACGGGCAGTTTGAGTCCCAGGGACGAGGTTCCCAGGGGGTCGATCATATTCTTGTAACGCTCCCCGCGGTGCTGAGCTAAGAAGGGGCCCCAGTCTGGCTGTGGCGAGCAAACCAACTTCAGCCTCTGCGGAAAAATAAAAAAAAAAAAAAAAAAAAGGCAAAGACACACATAGTTACAATAGGACTACACCTTCCTCCACTATGGCGCACCTAGCCATCTCTAAAAGGCTAGGAATCTCTGCTCCAGATCCCTCCCTCACTGAAACCAAGAGGTTCCTGCAGAGAGGGAGACAATCAGGGAGACTAGCCCACATTCCTTAACCAGGGCAGCGATAGAAAAATCAAGACTCAGTTTTGTTCACTTGAAATTACTTACATCACCCTGAAAACAACATTATGATCGCTCCATGGTTATCTTGCACAAGTTTGGTAGAGGACAAAGGGCCCAGATTTAGTTATACATCTCTCCCCACAAATGAAGAGAACCCCCAAGTTTCTACTTCTGCTCCCCAACAGCAAAAGCCATGGGCTCAATTACATTTGTTCAGTGGTCTCAACGGTGGTTGCTACAACAGAATAATTGGATTTTGTTTAGCATATTTCCCCAAAGTATATAAATGGCAAAGAAAAAGAGCCAACCCTGAAGATACATGACCAAGCATGAACAAAGATTTTAATTATCTGTGGACAAAAAATATATGTTTCTGATTTGGTTCCACAGTGCAGGTTCATATAGGTAAGCTTTAAAATAATAGGGCTGTCTCTAGTCCTTCAACAGAACTTTTTATAGAAAATAAAATCTGACAGAAGCATCTAGAAAAAGAAAAAAACTTATTTCTTACTATATAAGAGGGAATAATTATATGTTTATTACCGATTAAAGAGAATCTGGCTCTCATAGCTGTTAGTTTAATCTCCCCTTAATCATCAGCTTGCAACCTTTGTGTCCCAAATTAACCATAATAAATTTGCACAGCCAACTCATCAATCTAGAGAATTCCAGGCTGCAACGACAGCAGCAGAGGTTACAGGAGGTTGTTAGGGGAAAGAGATCCCTGGATCCTCTGGCTGGAAGCTGGCATCCTGGGAGTGGTTGGGACCAAGCTGATTTACACCAGAGGATAATGAACAAAATATTCTGGGGATGTAAACCAAAATACCATTTTCATACAGGGGTGAGTGAAAGCAATGGCTACCCGCTGGCCCAGCTCAAGTGACTACTTATGTTGTGTGACGACCAGCAGCTCACCCCCATCCTGCTTCTTCCTCCAGCCTCTTATATGAATCTCGCTGACCGAGAGCAGAACCCACGCAGCCCTTCTCTACCCCAGTGAACAGGTATTTCTTTGTATTGCTCTAGATCATCAGTTCTCAACCTGTGAGTTGCAACCCCTTTGGCAAACCTCTAGCTCCAAAAATGTTTACATAATGATTCCTAACATTAGCAAAATTACAGTTATGAACTTGCAACGGAAATAATTTTATGGTTGGGAGTCACCGCAACATGAGGAACTGCAATAAGGGGTCACAGCACTGGGGAAGGAGGGTTAAGAAACACTCGTCTAGATCCATGCAAACTTGAGCATGCATCTGAATCACTGGAAAATGAAGCCAAGGTTGCATTTCCCTGAGATCTGAGCTCTGTGTAGTCATGAGAATCTGACTGTGCATTTATGACAAGCTCTCAGGTGCCTCTGGATCAGACCCTGATCCAGCACTGATATGGGCCAAACACCTTGAGGATGGAGGCAGGGTTCATTCATCCTCAGCCCACCTAGGTAAGAGACCTTTTTTCTTTGAGACAGGGTCTCAGATAGCCCATGCTAGTCTAAAGTTCATTCTACAGCTAAGGATGGCCTTGAACTCATGGTCCTCCAGCTTCTACTTCTCACGGGCTAGAATTACTGGTATGCTTGAACAAGTGAGTTCTCATAAGTAACCAATGCTGGGTGGTTCTTCAGTGGCGGCTGAAGTAAATAGCAGTCCCATCCACTCCATGGAAAAGGCAGGGGTTATTTTCAGGACAAGAGTGAAATGGGTTCAGATAGGGAAGGAATGGGCTGGTGAGCTAGTTAGCCTGTCACAGCTACAGACATCTAGAAAGAGGGAGTGCCAACTGAAGAATTTTCTCCACTAGATTGGTCTGTACGCAAGACTTGGAACATTGTCTTGATTAATGATGGACGTGGGAGGGCCCAGTCCATTGGAGCAGTGCCACCAGGGGCTGGTGGCTCTGGGGGATATAAGAAAACAAACTGAGCAAGCCACGAGGGGCAAGTCAGTAAGCTGCACTCCTCCGTGGCCTCTGCTTCTGTTCCTACCTCTAGGTTCCTGCCTTGAGCTCCTGCCCTGGGACTGTGACCTGGGAATACTGAGATGAAATAAGTCCTTGCCTCCCCCAAGATGCTTTTGGTCATGGTTTTATTGGAGCAACGGAAACCTAGCTAGGACACTTGGTAAAGAAAAGCCAGCCTCCGCTCATTCCAGCCACGCCCTGGGATGTCATTGTATTTTTAACCAGCTTGGCTCTTCTTAACCCGGGAACAATAGGGGGTGGTGGTGAGTTTAAGTTTAATGGCAATAAACACTTGGAAGAAAGGAGGCTTGGTTGTAGAGGAACACTAGGAAAGGGGAAACCCTCTGTGTGGTTAAAAAACCAACTCCAAGATGTAAATAGCAGCCCGAGGAGGGGACGGAAGCTCTAGGAAAGAGGACACGTTGGCATCATCCATCCCAGGGCTGCCGGCACGCGGAGGAATAGCACAATAATAGCTCAGCCCCACGATTGGCTGGGCTCCTCCGGTACAGGAATAATACATAATAGAAATGGGCTTAATAGAATCGGCGGCAACTGTAATCACTTACTCACCCAGTACCCGTCTTGAATACGTTTACTGAATCTTTTGTTTTTAATGCATAGAGCCTTTTAGGATCTCTCCCTTGAGAAAGGCTAGCAAGGGAAACGGAGCCAGTGGAATTACCTCGATAAATCTGCCAGGAGCCAGATACATTTTTATCACAAACATAATCGGGATCCAGATGACAGAGCAGGCAAGCATCAGCCACCCAAGTACCATGGACCAGTTAGGGTAGCGGTAAGAGCCGTAGGTCATGGGCTCCCACTGGTAGAAGCTGAAGCACAGGATAAACTAGGGGAGAAGAGAGAGGTATGTTAGGATGATGAAGGCTGGGTCATTCATTCACTCAGCAAGCACGTGTTCCATGTTTTCGTTTCCCTTACATCATCGTATGCATACACTTGTCCATCTGAAAAGGGATTTTCAAGCCGGGCGATGGTTGCACACGCCTTTAATCCCAGCACTCGGGAGGCAGAGGCAGGCAGATCTCTGGAAGTTCGAGGCCAGCCTGGTCTACAAGAGCTAGTTCCGGGACGGGCACCAAAGCTACAGAGCAATCCTGTCGGATTTTCTAGTTGAAGAAAGTAAATCCCAAGGAGATGAAGGTGGCCTACGTACACTCAGCTCCTGCTCCTGTGTTTGCCATCTCATAGGAAGTCGGCAGGGTCTATACATGGAGAGACCACACCAAGAGCACAGTGACTCTTGGGATGGGTAGGAGAGGGGATGCTGAGAATTCTGATGAGATCGTCTGAACTAACATTGATAATCAAGCCTTTTTTATCATGGGGAAAAGGTGTGTTAAATTTATATCTTTCAATCGTTTTCATTGAATCCACTTGGCTTCCTCCTAGAACGAGGAATGACCCACACAGAAGAGCTGCCTTTAAAGTTGACTGTGTGAGACCCAGAACGGTCCCTCAGAGGTGACTGATCTGGAAGCATGGTCCTATAATAAACCACGGTAGAGGGAAAGGATGCACAACCCCCCTCCACTGACTCAAGATGAACAGCATCATCACCAGTGAGTCCAGAGACCACGCTCTGCTGCTAATGAGCTGAGGGGCCTCTCAGACATCCCAACAACAAAACGGGCTTGTTTCACACCCTTCACACAGTGCTGGGGTCAGGAGGCTGGCGTTAACTCCAGAGCCCTTCCTCATTTTTTAAAAGTCCATGATTTTTTGGCTTCTGCCAATTATCTGCTATCAGTCCATCTGAGATCCATCCAGGGGCTTGGCTGGGTAACAGGATAGGGTCGAAGGAAGGCGTGTGCTGAAGACAGAGGCACCTTTACAGAAAGCCAGGCTTCAGACAGCCCCAGCCCAACCTGTAGACTCCATCTCCCAAGACAATGTGGTTCAGTGTGTCCTTCCTGCCTGTGGCAGCATTGGCCTGGGATTGGCCACAAAAGTCCTTTCCCCGGCTCTGCCTCTGTCTTCCTACCTTGAGCTTTGGAGACAGAGTGATTGGAGGGAATCACGCTAGTGAAAATTACAGCTGGGAGCATTTTGGAGAAGCGTGGAACTCTACACAAGCACAAGGCATCCACGCCACTGCTGCAGCACCCGGGCTCCAGGGCGCGTGATTCTTCCAATGCAACAGTGATTCATACACTGACTCACAGCAATGTGAGCCTGAACACAAGGCTTCCATGGAGAATGAGGGCTACGTTAGCCCCCTCTCAAACATTTGCCCCTGGAGTCATAAGCTTTATTAGCCAGTCTATTGGAAGTGTGGCCCAGTATCACTACGGCTTGCTGCTCTGTTCCGTTTACTATATAAATAGCAAGGCATCTGCTTGTGTGTGTGTCTTAGTCAGGAACGTGATCAGACTATGCATATGTTAATTGCGTGAGGATATTTATGGCTCCATAAATCCGCGACGGCACATAGAAGAATGATGGATTTTATTTCAGAGGCCCTGAACTAATTTTAAACCCATAATCTTACCCTAGTCCAAGACCTCAAAGACATCTATGCCACGGAAGGCAAAGGGCAGAGCCTAGGCAGGGCTGAGACCTTTGATGGCCATTCCCACTTGTGCAGATATCACATCAAACTTTTAGGCGCAAGCCGGTTGCTTGCCATAAATTTCCCTCTGCCAAGTCAGCTTTGGTGAAAGGCTGCCCTTGGGTGGGCTTCGGCGCACGGGGGAGCGGGGGATCTAGCCACTGAGTCACGCCCACCCCTGCCTTTGACTGACAGCTACCAATACAGACCCAGGAGACCCTGGTTGGTGAGGATGGAGCTGACCACATCTACCCCGAACAGCACAGCAAATCTCCCTCAAGACAGTGCCAGGGCATCTCCTCAGCTTCTGACATGAAATCACGCGAAGCCCAGCAGAGCTGAGAGGCGTTTTCCCAAGAATGAAAATTAAAAAAAATAAAAAATAAAAAAAAAATCAAGCTCCTGGAATTCCTTCTCCCTGGTTGGGAAGACTTGACTATTTTAACCCAAACTGGCCATGTTCCACCAGAGGATAAGAAGCTAGAGTGTCAGAGGCAGAGGGTGGGCTTGAAGCCCACCCCACCTCAGAGGCCATGTGACTCTATGGCTGTGTGGCCTCAAGCGATTCCTCACTATGTCTGAGCCTCTGTGAACACATCTGTAAAAAGAGAGACAGCATGGGTGCAAACTTCAACGACTAGGCTGGTGAAGGGCCTGCCCCAAACACACCTCCACACAGCAGCAGCAGCAGGAGGGCCGTGCAGTGTATTTCCACAGAACATGCGCACATTCTAACAGTCTTCTAGGACTGGAGGGAAAGGAGGGCAGGATCTAGAACAAACTCTAACACTGACTTAGCTGATAATAGAGCATGAGGGGTGGGGGTGAGGACACCAAAGGTCAGCAGGGACAGGATGCACCACGGCAGCCTCTGCAGACCATGGTAGCACCCTCGTCCTCATACCCACAAGCTAAGCCCGGCTCCCCACCCAATCCAGCTCCGAGTACCTGTCTTTAAGTCTTCCCAGGTGTCACACCCCAACTCTGGGGGGACCTTGAGACCACAGTATGGATGTGGGTAAGCTATTGATGTCAGTGCAGAAAATGAGGACAGCGGAATGGATTTTCTATCTAAATCTCCGGTGTTTCAGAAGGATACGGTTTGATTAAAACACACTCTGAGACGGGAAAAGAAAAGGCAAACAGATGAAGAAAACATGTATTTTCATTGCACCTGCTTTTAGCCAGCCTGCATCTTAAGCAAAGCTGGTGTCTGGTAGTGAAAAGCGGGCTCTTTATGTGGTTTCTAGCGCCACCTACTGGGACAAATAGAAATTACAAACAACTTCCTTCAAGCTTGCCCAAAAAAGGACTCCCAAAAGCCAGAGGAAACTTCATCAGGCGATGAAAGGAGACAGAGACAGAGAACCACATTGGAGCACCGGACTGAAATCTCAAGGTCCAAATCAGGAGCAGAAGGAGAGAGAGCACAAGCAAGGAACTTAGGACCGGGAGGGGTGCACCCATACACTGAGACAATGGGGATTGGGAACTCACCAAGGCCAGCTGGCCTGGGTCTGAAAAAGCCTGGGTCAAAACTGGTCTCGCTGAACATAGCGGACAAGGAGGACTACTGAGACCTCAAGAACAATGGCAACGGGTTTTTGATTCTACTGCACCTATTGGTTTCGTGGGAGCCTAGGCAGTTTCGTGGATGCTCACCTTACTAGACCTGGATGGAGGTGGGTGGTCCTTGGACTTCCCACAGGGCAGAGAACCCTGATTGCTATTAGGGAAGAAGAGGGGGGGGGAATTGATAGGGGAGGGGGGGGGGAAAGGGGAGGCAGCGGTGGGGAAGAGACAGAAATCTTTAATAAATAAATAAATAAATTAAAAAAAAAAAGAAAAAGATAAGCTTCAGGGGATCGGAAAGGCAAAATCTCTGCTAGTTAATTTCCTTGGTGAAGAGAGCAAGGGCCACACTGACAGCTTCTGGCACAATAATGGGGGTGACAAAGTGCGTGTCTAAGTCCCTGTACAGATCACGTTAGAAAGGTGGATGTCAGTGAATCTCAAAACACCATCCTCACACTTGAAGATGACAAAACAGCTCTCAAAGCAATAAAATCAACAGTTAAAACCTGACTGAAATGACATTAATTGTAGAGCAGACACGTAGCGTGGTGGTTAGGAGCCAGAATACGTGAGTTTGAAACTTAACTGTAGCCAACTTTTGTATATTGAATGTTAGGTCAATTACATAACTCCAGGCTTCAGTTTCCCTGTGATATTTTGGTGGTGGTTTTCTGAGACAGGGTTTCTCTCTGTAACAGCTCTGGCTATCCTGGAACTCACTCTGTAGATCAGGCTAGCCTCAAAAGCACAGAGATCCACCTGCCTCAGGAAGGGCACCCCCACTACCCGGCAGTGGTATTTAGTTTTGCTTGCCAACTTGACACACCCTAGAATCATCTGGAAGGGAGTCTCAATGAAGGACTCTCTAGATCAGGTGGCCCTGTGGTATTGCCATGCTAACAGATGTGGGGTCATTCAATCACTGTGGGCGGCATCAATCCCTAGGCAGGGGGATCTCATACTATAGAAATCCGGGGCTGGAGCCATGTGGAACTCCAGCTCCAGGGGATCCAATGCCATCTTCTGGAGTCTGCAGGTACCCACATGCACCTGCACATACATGCACACAGACACACACATATACACACATGTAAGGAAATATCAGAATACATCCTTTCCTGGAAAGTGGAGAGCTAGCTGGGCACCAACAACCCTGGGTGCCTTCGCATCACTCTGCTATTGACTGTGGGTGGAGCTAGCTGCTTCAGGCTCCTCCCACTGTGACGTCCTTGTTATTGATGTGGGATTCCTTCTGTAGGCTACGAATATGTATTCTTCCCATTGGTTAATAAAGAACCTGCTTTGGCCTATGGCAGAATAGAATGTAGCTTAGGCAGGAAATCCAAGCAGAAATAGAGAGAGAAAGAAGGCAGGGTCAAGAGAGATGCCAGCCAGCCGCCCATTGAACAGGACAGAACACTTAAAGTAATGCTATGGCTACTTGGCAACATATAGATTTTTAGAAATGGGTTCATTTACAAGTGAGATCTAGTCAGTAATAGCCTAAACCATTAGATAAGCAATATGTTTCTGAGTGACTGATTATTATTTTTCTTTTCTTTTCTTTTTTTTTTTTTTTTTTTTTTTTTTTTTTTGGTTTTTCGAGACAGGGTTTCTCTGCGGTTTTGGAGCCTGTCCTGGAACTAGCTCTTGTAGACCAGGCTGGTCTCGAACTCACAGAGATCCACCTGCCTCTGCCTCCCGAGTGCTGGGATTAAAGGCATGCGCCACCACCGCCCGGCCTATTTTTCTTTTCTTATTTTTTTTGTTTGTATTTTCGTTGTTGTTGTTTTTCATTTTTTGAAACAGGGTTTCTCTGTGGCTTTGGAGCCTGTCCTGGAACTCCAGGCTAGCCTCAAACTCACAGAGATTTGCCTGTCTCTGCCTCCCGAGTGCTGGGACTAACAGCGTGCACCAATGATTGATTATTCTATAAACAGTTGCGGGGACTGGCGGGCAGGAGAGAAACCGGTTCAGTGGACCCCAGGGGGAGACAGAGAAAAGCCTCCGGCTGCACATTATGATTAATTACAACCTGGAACTGTTCGTGGAAATGAATCCTCTCGACCTCTGAGTTGTTAGGACATCTTATCAGGGCAAATGGAAAGGAAATAGGCCATTCCCCTTCTGCAAGACAGCCTGGCAGTTCTGTAAGAGGGGGGGCTCTACACACAAATCACCTCGAACAGAATCGGAACCAAGGAGATGTATGGTTTGCATGGCTGTGGAGTGCCATCTGCTAGCACACAAGACAGATGGATATAAGGTAAGCATTCTATACAGATGTGCTAATGCCTATCACGCAGTCCCAGCTGTGCTCCTCACCAGCTGGGCACCTGCAGGTAAGTCGCTTCATCGTTCTGAATGTCAGTTCACCCCCCTAAAAGACAAGGGCAATACCCATCCCACCAGCTCCCCAGGCTCACGGGAGGCACATGCATTCAAAGGCAGAACACTGGCAAGCACACAAGGCAGTGTCTCTGAGAGAAGGCTCTCAGCCCTTACAGTTAAAATGGTCGGGGTGACGAACGCCCAGCAGACTTTCCAGAAGATGTTGGGCTGGAATCCAATCATCATCTCAATGTCTTCACAGAACCTCTGCAAGCCTGCAAAGAGACAACAGAGGCCATGTGTGAGGTGCAGTGGGCAGGGGCAGGGAGAGGCAGACACCAGGGCCCCTCACTCAAGAACCTTGCTAAGGAAGAACCCAACTGAAGTTTCCTATTGCACAAGAAACCCTGGGACAGATGCCTCACTGCCAGGGACCCTGGGGCTAACTGAATGTGGAAACAGATCCTAAACCCTCTCTCCAGTGAGGCTCAGAGCTGTCATGGCAGCATCCCCAAGGCTTAGTTCCTGGAGTGTTGGCAGTGGTCCTTATATGCATATGGCTGCTGTGGCGGGTGGCTTGGTGTGCTTGTTGACAAGACAGGCAGAAAGAGATTTTGGAAAACCAAGATGCTGTAATATGAAAGGCCTGGTTCTTAGCAAGAGTTTCTGTGGGCTGGGTGTGTGGCTCGCGCCTCTCAAGAGCATTTTCATCGCGTCCGCACAGCTCTGCTTGGTGTCCGATCATGATTACAGGTGAAACCACTGTGCATTCCTAGTGTCCATCACACGCAGCTGGAACGGAATGACTGGGATCTTGGCCACTCCCCAACTTCACTCAAGTAAAATGCAAAGGAGGCGGTTCTTCATCCAGTCCCACGCTGCCACCCTCCTGGTAACCTCTTAGTTTAGGAGTGGGATTGGAACATGGCTTGGAAGGAAAGGCACTCACTGTATCCTAAGAACCCTCAGAACTAGGGGGTCAATATGCAAAGGGGGGCCTGATAGCTTCCTGAGTGCACATCTCTGTACCGGGAATACCTAAAGCCCCACCCTGGTGTATTCGAGATGTGTTCCTCATAGAGAGAGGGGAGCCCTGATGTGCTGGGGACAGAACCATCATGCGAAATCTAGAGATTCCTCAAAAAGTTAGAAGCAGAGGTTAACAGGGGACCAGTATTCATTCCCACAGTGAGGAGACAGCCAGCGGGTGTGGGAGAGTGTGCTGAAGATGTCTGATCGCAGCTCACTGTGGCACTATTCGCCGTCACCCAGTCATGACAGGAACTTACCTACCTGTCAAAGGCGAGTGAAGAGAAGCTCGCATCCACATACATGCACATTAGCTCATACATGCACACAAAATATCCATGCACACGTATGCATATGCATACACATCATCACACATGCATTTACACACAGACACACACACACACAATAAAAATCATAATCAACCACACCAAGGAACCTGAGGGACATTATGTTTTGTAAAGTCAGCCAGATAAAGCCAGATGCCACACAATCTCCCTTCTATGTGGAATCTAAAACAAGCAAGCAGACATAGCCTTGGATACAGAGAGCAGAATGGTAGCTTCCAGAGGCTGAGGAGTACACATAGGGCCATACTGGTCAAGGGTATGGTGTTTCTGTTAGAATAAGCACTGGGGGTGTCTAGGGTAATAATTGTGTTAGCTAGTTTGATGCAATCATTGCATTGCACACATATATATAGGCAGTGTCATTTGAACCCCATGACAAAGGTCGACCAGATGACCAGGACCCTACGCTCAGGAGGACCCTGCACCTGGTGCAATGCTCTCCGCCCACCAGCTCAAAACTCTGTACCAAACTTTAATGAGAGATTCCACATTTTCTTTTTTGTTTTTTTGTTTTGTTTTGTTTTTGTTTTTTGCCTTTTTTTTTTTTTTGAGATTCCACATTTTCATTTTGGGTGAGGTTGCACAAATTGTGTCTCTTGTTGGAGTGAAGCTGTGGGCAACCCCAGTCATTCTAATCTGGGCAGCAGGAATGCCCGTGTCTGAAAGCTAAACCCTCTCCTGAAAGGTTTCGACCTTGAACTCAGCTGAACCTTCTCTCAGTCTCCACATTCATTTCTTTCATCTCTACAGGGTCGTTTTCCTGGTTTTCCTGGCCACTCACCCTCTTTTTTCTCTCTGAACAGTCAAAGAGCTCACAGTCGGGAAGCTCGGCTTAGGGCTGACCTCCTCAACCGTCTTACCGTGTCTGTGGAGCCTGGCCTCTGCAGCATACTAATGGGAGAATTTCAGCTGGCTACTTGATCCCATAATAAATCCAAAATCGTCCCCATCATAGAGCAAATGTCTGTATGCCTCCTCTATAATATAGAGACCCTTAAAGTGAACTGAAAGCCTCTGATCACGCCCTTGCTTCCTCAGCTCTGCAGTCGCGCACCAGATCAACCAGGTTCATTTCCGTTCTCCCCAGACCTGCGCTCAGCCCTCTCATGCCTGTTCACAGAACTGGGGCCTTGTCATCTTAGAAAGAACACACTGTTCTCGGGGATGCAGTTCATGCGTTTGTGCAGATTCTCTTCCCATCGCTAACAAATAATCCTTTCTCCCTGGATTTATTTCTTCCTATTTTGTTTTTAGTTAGCAATCAGAGCAATGACTCTGCTGTGATACTCTGTTGTGTATACATTGCGGTGGCTTGCTCACAGCCGCCCTTCACCCTCTCTTTTCCAGCTCATCCTGCACTGTGCTTCTATGATGAGACAGGGAGGGAGGGAGGGAGGGAGGGAGGGAGGGAGGGAGGGGAAGAGGTAAGGATGGGGGAAGAGATTGAAATTTACTTTTTGTTAGATTTCCTATATTTTTAATTATGAGCATGCGTGCACATGCATGTGTACATGCATGTGAGTACAGTACCCACAAAGGACAGCAGAGGGCACCAGATACCCTGAAATTGGAGTTTTAGACAATTATGAGTGCTGGGAACCAAACTCTGGTCATCTCTCAAGTCCCCAAATTTATACACACACACACACACACACACACACACACTTTTATTTTATTTTCATGTGTTGTGTTTGAGGTTTTTGCTTTCATGTGTATATGTACCATGTGCATGCCTGGTGACAACAGAGGCCAGAAGAAGGCATTGGATCCTCTAAGACTGGAGTTATAGACAGTTGTGTGCTGTGTGCGGTGCTGGGAACTGACCCTGGATCCTCTGGAAGAGCATCCAGTGCTCTTAACTACTGAGACGTCTCTGCAGCCCCAAGCTTTACTTCTTAAATATCCATCAGATGCAATTCCAAGTCCAGCCTGGGTCTATCACAGGCTCTATCTGATTCTGAAGGGTGCCCCATACCGTTCCTTAGAGACCAAAGGATTTCCTGTCCCCAAGGAAATCAGAAGAGCCCAAGGACTGAAACAATTACACTTCACCTCGTCCTTCACAACCAAGACATCTACTAGTGGATTTGCTTGGGCCTGGGAGGGGACAATTTAACTTCTAAAATTAGATGCGTTAAAAAGTGTCTGGTTTAATTGCTTTCAGACATCGCTGAACCAGCCTGTTTTACCAGAAAACACTTTGCGAATGGGCCTTTCGTGGCCCTTAGCAGTGGAGAAATAGAGGAAGGGGTAACTTCCTGCACGTGGGCCTGGTTGTGCATAGGCTACAAAGGAAGCAGACTCCTCTTGCCAGCGAGATGATCTCTAGTCTTAAAAACTCCTTCTCAGCTCCCATCCAAAAGTAATTCTAGAACTGGAAAGCCAGCTCTGCAGTTAAGAGCACATACAGTTTTGTTGTTGTTGTTGTTGTTTGGTTTGGTTTTGGTTTTTCGAGACAGGGTTTCTCTGAAGCTTTGGAGCCTGGCCTGGAACTAGCTCTTGTAAATCCAGGCTGGCCTCGAAATCACAGAGGTCTGCCTGTCTCTGCCTCCTGAGTACTGGGATTAAAGGTGTGTACCACTGTCGCCCGGTTACACATACAATTTTTATAGAGAACCAGAGTTCAACTTCCAGCACCCAGAGCAGGTGACTCACAGCTGCCTGGAACTCCAGTTCCGGAGACCTGATGCCCTCTTCTGATCTCCACAGACACTGCACAGGTACATATACCCACACTCAGACACACATATCCAATACATGTGATTTAATTTTTTTTAAATTAAGGATTGCAGCCTCTTTCTGTTTCTAGGGCACCTGGATTTTACAAAAAAGATTTCCATTTTCTCTCCTGAGTCTCTGCTCTGTTTCTCTTTTATTTTAATGCAATTACCTGGCAACCCAGAAACAGTGGCATAGCTGTCATTAGAGACTAACAATCACTTCAGAATCAAGACACTTGTCCAGAGGACACACAGAAGTTGGGGGTGTTTTTCCCCATTCGGAGAACACGTTACCTCTGGACTCCCCACAACATAGTCTGGGGTGCCTGCAGCCTCTATCCCAAGCAATTCATTTCACTTATTTTTCACTTAAGAAAAGTTGCTCTCTTCGGGGGATGGCAATATGATTAGATCATTGAACCCCCAAAGTTTTATCTCCCTGATACTTGCTATTTGGCCTCATCCAGTGACCATTCTAAGATGTCTAGGCACAAGGGAGTCAGCAATGCCTGAACCGAACTGTGCAGAGTGACCAGGATGTTCCCTGGTGGGACCGCCAGGACAAACACTTCCGCACAAAGGGCAGAGGTGGCATCTGGTGGCTGCTATCCTTCTGTCCTTGATAACAGCTTTCCAGTGGATGGGATGCAGGTTGCCATGGTGATGGTAGCAAGAGTAAACCTTTAAGGAACTGGAAGCGTCCTTGCTGAGAAAATCTGGGTACTTAGATACTATGTGGCAAGTTCCCTCAGGTGCTTATCAAACCCAGAAGGCTCTGTGATCAGGTGGCCTTTGGTACCCTGGGGCTGTGGAGAGCCTCAATCAGCTCAAGCACATGGGCCTTGACTCTGCCAAGACCAAGAATAATGGCACACCAGCAAAGGAGCCCTCCCTCCTTATCTGGTCACTGGCCACAGGCATTAACTGTGCCAGACCGTAGCCAGGGCCAGGTACTACAATTTCTGCCACACAACTCTAAGATTCACCGCCTTTGGCTTCTCATTCAGTTTCACCACCGTGATCCCGAGGCAAGCTCAGAAATAGCGGCATTGAAATCCTTTAACTACGGTGAACGCGCTTGCCAGGAAGGCAGAGTGTTCCCTTACCATACACATAGGAGATGCCAACAAGCTCAAATATGGCGATGATGACAAGGGCGTAGGAGGCAGCATAGGTGTCCACGAGCTGAAACATGTAGATCCCACCCTAGGGAAAGAGGGAAACAGCCACCATCAAATAGGACTCTGGGGCCTCTCCCCACCATCTTCCTCCCTCCTGAGGGCAGCAGGCAGATAGGAGTCCGAAGTCCTCCGTACACCATAGAAGAAACCTACACCTAGGCTAGGTGTGTAAAGTGGAGACCTGGCCAGGTTAACAGAGACATCCCTCAATGGCCTCCAAGGTGATACATAAGGCAAGCACAAAAAAGGCTGATTTAAGAGGCTGGAGAGATGGCTCAGAGGTTAAGAGTATTGCCTGCTCTTCCAAAGGTCCTGAGTTCAATTCCCAGCAACCACATGGTGGCTCACAACCATCTGTAATAAGGTCTGGTGCCCTCTTCTGGCCTGCAGGCATACACACAAATAGAATATTGTATACATAACAAATGAATAAATAAATATTTTTTAAAAAACGGGGGCTGGTTTAATATCTTCTATTTTTTTAAGGTGAAGGCCGGCCTCTGAAGGAGCTGTGGAAGCAGTCACCTGCCTCGTGTTTGCTGTGAGCTCTCCATGGCCACTTCTAGCCGCGTAGATGGGCTTGATTGACTCCCATGTGACCGTTAGCTACGGGTGTGAGTTTAGTTTAGAATCACCTACGCCGGGAGCCTCATTGAGGGATTTTTCCTGACTGCCTGAACTCACTTGGGCAGACCCACCCTCAATATGGTTGGCACCCTCTGGGAGCAGCCCAGATGGAAAAGGTCACGGAAGAAGGAGGAGAATTCGCCCTCTGTCAGCTTGGCCGTCCCTCTCCCCTCAGAGTCAATCTACCTTGTTGCCACTGACACCTTCCCCGACATCAGCAGTAGCCTTTCTGGGCTCCCAAGGTGAACTGAGGACCAGGGTTTCTCCAGGAACCTTCCAGGTCTTCAGCACCAGACTGGGACTGCTTGAGGCACAGATCTCGTGGTCTGAACAACTCGTGGGTTCTCAGCTCCCCAGGTTGAGAAGCTATTGTGGACTTTGACCACACTTTGATTCCTACCAGTTCTGCTTCTTTAGGGATCCCTAACTAATATACTGGACCTTCGTCACTCTCTCTCGAGTCTCTCTCTCTCTCTCTCTCTCTCTCTCTCTCTCTCTCTCTCTCTCTCTCTCTCTCTCTCTCTCTCCCCCTTGCTCTTTACGTCTCCCTGCTACCTCTGAGGCTTGGAGACCATCTCCTTCCACTCCATATTTTATAGATTGAAGAGCTAAGGCCCAGAGGAATGGATTGTTCGAGATCACAGAGCAAGCAAGGACACTGTATGTCCCAAGTGTTACTGTGCAATTTGCCACCATATCTAGGACTGGGGGGAAACTCCTGTGACACTGGTGTTTATATAGAACAAGAAATATCTTGGAGATGTGGCTGATGGATAAATCTGGACGTTCCGGCTTCCTGTTTCCTTTATGTAGGACACACCTGTCTTGTTGGCTCAAGAAGACTACGTCTCAATTACGAAGATGCTAGTGGCCTCACTGGGAGCCAAGATGACATATTTCCCTGTGTGGTCAGAAATATTTCTGAACTCGTGCCAGCTATGGTCGTAGCAGTGATTTCACTCTGGGTATGAGGTCTGAGAAATGAGACTACAGGATGACAGTCATCACAGGGACTCCCCATCAGGCCTATGGCTTGCAGCCCCTCTCTGGAGTGATGGCAGTCAGCCATCATACATCTCCCAGTCAACCTATCATCACAGCAGGCTCTCACCCGAGAGTGACCGCTGCACAGTCCTCATACATCCCCAGAATAGCCGGCCACACACAGAGGGCTCTCACCTGTGTGATCATCGGGAAGCCCATAATGAAGAAGCAGATACAGCAGCCCAGGGTGAACACAGGCTTGTGTGTGCGCAGGTACTTGGGGAACTCATCCGAAATGGAGGTCACGATGGTCTCGATGGTGGCAAACTGAAGCAGGACCAGGACAAAAGCATGTGAGTGCAACTGTCCCTGTCAGAAACTTCCCGCCAAAGTCTTTTGTGGTGTCACCAGGGAAAGCCGTGCTTGGGTTTGGTCTGATTTTGAGGGTGGAATCCCTTCCGTGGTCTAAATGGCTTTACTGGACGCCAACACAGAAAGTCAGGAGAACTCAAGCAGAATATGAGCTCCAGAAACTCCACCTCCAGCCCCGGGAGAATACACAATCATCCATCAGGACATTTTAGCTTCGTTTTGTATTCATGAGATGTAAATTCCTCTCCTCTAGTTCTCTGCCATTTGATCTCCTACTTGAGGGAAAACCCTCTTTGCACCCAGTGACTACACTCTGATCGCCTGTCAGCGTGATTTGTAGCAGCTTCAGCCTCACGGCCATTTTCCTAAAACTGACTTCATAATATCATCTCTCGTGCTACCCTCTAGGATTTGTCATGGTGAAATGATGCCAACCAGGGGAGGATGCAGACAAATACGTGGCACAAAATACAAAAGGAGAGAACGGAGGAGAGAGGGAGGTTCCTTCACGCCGTGAAATGATCACCAGAATGTGAGGTTAAGCTGGGTGTGGTGGTGCCCACCTGCAATCCCAGCACCCCGGAGGCTGAGGAGGGAGGCTGAGGGGGGAGGCTAAAGAGTTCAAAGCCATCCTCGGCTACATAGCAGTATCTTGTCTTTAAAAAGCTACACCCAAAGTTACTGTGACTCACAGGTGCCTCGCCATTCCAAGACTACGCAGGAGGAACCTCCATGTAACCCACTGGCCTAAGTCTTGCTCACAGGCTGGATCTGGGATCTCAGAAAGTAGAATCTTTAAGGGACATGTGGGGCAGGCATGAGAGCGATGGGGACTCACCATAGTGTCAAGTCCAAGAGTGAGAAGCATCAGGAAAAAGATGATGGCCCAGAATGGAGAGAGAGGCAGCCTGGTTAAGGCTTCTGGGTAAACCACAAATGCAATGCCTGGCCCTAGAAGGAACAAGAGAGATGGTGGCAGGCAGACCCAGCTCAAAGTTCCTCTCCCCAGAGCCCACAGGCCTTCAGTCCCTGAAGTCTTGAACTGTTACATGTTACAGTTCTTTCTCCACTGTTGGTTATCTGTGCTCATCTCTGCTAATTAGACCATGTTACCTCCCATGCAAAAACTAAAAAGCTACGTTCTTTCATTTGATGAACTGGAGGGGAAGATAACTATCACCTTTTTTTTTCTTTTTTTCTTTTTCTTTTTTTTTTTTTTTTTTTTTTTTTTTTTTTTTTTTTTTTTTTTTTTTTTTTTTTTTTTTTTGGTTTTTCGAGACAGGGTTTCTCTGTGGCTTTGGAGCCTGTCCTGGAACTAGCTCTTGTAGACCAGGCTGGTCTCGAACTCACAGAGATCCGCCTGCCTCTGCCTCCCAAGTGCTGGGATTAAAGGCGTGCGCCACCACCGCCCGGCTGATAACTATCACCTTCTAGTAGAATTGTTGACATTGAGCCCTGAGGGGTACCTGGTAGTGTCTGGAGACGACTTTGTTTCTCACAACTGGAATGAAATGGGCTAATTTCATGATCAGTTTGTCAACTTGACAGGAATTAAAGTCACCGAGGGAACAACCCACTGGGCATGTCTGCGATAAAGTCCCTATGTCAGCTAACTGACATGGGGAGCACCATCCATGTGGGGGTTCTGGGCTGAAAAGAGGAAGAAAGCGAGGAGAACACAAGTGTGTGTCTCTCTCTGCGTCCTGCCTGCAGAGACAATGTGACCGGATGCAGCAAGTCCCTGTCCTCTACCTTACCCCCGCCCCCCCGCCCCGAGGGAATGCATCCCCTCAAAGTTTGAGCCAGATGAACCCTCCCTCCTCCAAGCTGCTTTTGTTAGGGATTTTGTAACAACAGGAAGAAAAGTACAGAAAACTAGTGAAATCAGAAAGCAGAGGCCAGGGGCAATGGTTTTCTAAGAGATGTTCTCAGGGGTTGAGAGAGGGGGATTCTGCAGAGCTTGAGTTTTCTTGGCAGGCAGGTGCCCACAGTGTCCTGCAGAGGGCCTCAGCTTTCCTGGGGCTGTCTTATAGGCAGTTGTGGGCTGTCTGGTATAGGTACAGGGAATGGAACTCTGGTCCTCTGAAAAAGCAGCAAGTGTTCTTAACTGCTGACCCAGCCCACATTAAAGCACTTTTAAACACTGGAATTTATTGGATGGTTGGTTCCTGTTGTAGTTAGAAAGAAAATGGCCCCCAAAGGGAGTCACACTATTAGGAGGTGGTGGCCTTGTTGGAGTAGGTGTGGTCTCGTTGGAGGAAGTGTATCACTGTGGAGGTGGGCTTTAAGATTTCATATATATATATGCTCAAGCCACGCCCAATGAGACAGTTCACTTCCTGTTGCCTTTGGATGAGGATATAAAGGACTCTCAACTCCAGTGTCATATCTGCCCACATGCTGCCTGCTCCCCACTACAACAGTAATGGACCAAACCTCTGAACTGGAAGTGAACCATTCCAATTAAATGTTTTCCTTTATAAGAGGCTGTGGTCATGGTGTCTCTTCAGAGTAATAGAAACCCTAATAAGATAGTTTCTGATGTTGCATAAGGCCTCAGGATATGTAAAATATAAAAACCCAAAGGCCTCAGATACCCCCTGTCCTATACATTTATTGAACAGACTATAGAACCAGCCCTCAAATGCCCCTGACATGAACAAGTCTGTATTAAACTAGAGTTGAAAACAGGTCTCAAACACAGACCCAAAAAGCCATTTCTGGAATGGTTACCACCAGAAGACTCACTGTAGTTCTTGAACACCATTCTGTCTCTGGGGTGTTACTACTCTGGAGGGGGGTGGACAATTTTGACAGACAGACCTCCCTGAGAAGGGAGTGGTCACTGCCATCAGTTAACTTCATGATGGTGCTGTTTCTGACTAACGATCAGAACACAGTGGCCAGCATTTGGATCAGCAACTGTCCTGCATGTGGCTATGCTGATATTGCTCAGCTAGGCTGGAGCGAAGCTAACCCCACACACCCTGTAGAGCCAGCCTCCTTCGAGTAAGGGGAACTACACCTAAGAAGAACAGATAAGAAGGGGTGTGAGCTGCCCCCATAAAGTCTCATTGACACGACCGCCTAAACATGAGCCAAACGAGGACAACAAGAGACATGCCAAAGAAGACAGGGGAAGACCATGAGGCTTCAACCCTACACAAAAACTACGGGCACCTAAGGAACACTGGGAGCAGGAGAAATAGCCTTACCCGGGGAAGACTTTACAACTGGTTATCCAGTGCCAAACAATCTGCCCTGAAACATACATTCAAGTAACATTGCAAAGACTGAGTAAAATATATTTAGGAATATATATATGTATATGTGTGTATGTATATGTATGTGTGTATACATATATATATACATGTACATACATGCATGCAACAACAATTAATGAAAAAGGCTATATATCTAAAAAGGAGCAAGGAGGGTATACAGGAGGAAAGAGAAGTGGGAAATTATGTAATTATTTTATAATCTGAAAAAATAAAAGAAACAATAAAAATATATAACAAATTTTTTATAAAGAATATATATGAGTCCCACAAAGAGTCTGGGACAGGTCTCAGGACTCAGGGTCCCTCCTGGGGAATGCGCCCACTGTTTCTGCACCTGGGTTAGATGTGATCTTCTTCCTGTAAAATGGCGGGCGAGAACAACTACAGGAAGGGGAATTTCAGAGAGACTTGCTGGAAATTGCTGCTGCTTTGCAGGCGGAAGATCTGCAAATTTGTATCTGAGTGTTAATAGCACCTGTCCTCCCCAGGCCTGCTGGGACAGGAGACAGCTCAGAGCAGCTGGCTTAAGTGGCCTGTGTGTCCCCAGTTACTGTTTTTTGTCGGTGCATCCACTAATTCCCAACAAGATAGTTAAAAAAAAAAAAAAAGCAAAATGCCTCAGAAATTCTAGAAACTGGGGCGGAAACTATCGGCCTCAATGACTGTGCTGGAAGAAATTGAGGTTATAGAACAGCCAGGGGTGGCTCAGAGCCGGAGGATAAGGCCCTCTCAGCATGCCCTGCCTCCCAGGGAGCTGGAGAAGTCTCAGCCAGCAGAAAGCACCGCAGAGCTCACTGATACAGAACCAAGCTCTCTGGGGCTCGTGCTCTCTCCAGGGAGAGATGACAGCCCTGGCATACGCTGGCACCTTAACTCCTCCAGGCCGTGTTGGCACAAAGGAAGCAATGATTAATTGTCCCCGGTGGACAGGAAGAGACCGGGCCGTCCCTTCTGAAAGGTGACCTAGCGCTTGGCTTCTCCTATGTGCTTGCTCTGAGAACCACTGGGAGTCACTTGAAGGACAGCTGCCAGGTGAGCCTCCCACCTCTGGGGGGCCTGGGGCTCATGGCTATGCCTCTCCGCACCTGTCACACGCTGAAGCCAATACGCTTGATGAGACAACCAGAATGATCGACAACCCCCACAATGACGGTCCCCAGCCGCCACGACTTTGCAATACCCTAATCCACTGTAGAACAAGGCAGAGTGGAAATAAAGTTAATAAAAATCTTAACTACTCCCTCCATAAATGCTGTCCTGGAAATGTAAGTGATGAGAGGAGAGCTCTTGCAAACTCCCAAACCCTATGGAAATGTTGGCATCGTTTGGGCACAGTGTAAACATTCAGGCCCCACTCCCACCCCCACCACCTGCTCACTCACTGCTGAGAAAACTGCAGGTCTGCCATGCTAAGCAGAAAGCCTTGAGAACACACTTGACCCAACATTTAGGAAAAGTGCTTTGTAAGGACAAGCCTCCCTGAAGTCAAGCCAGAGCTCGTTAAGGATCTACAGAGCAGGTACCAGGAGCAGCAGCCGGGCTGTGGGCTGCCTAATGAATCCCCTACTGGTGCCTAACAGGTCTAACAGGTACAGCCCTGACCAGTGAGGGCTGAAGCAGGGTCAAGAGAGCAAGGAAGACAAAAGAAAAAAAAATAGAGGCGGAGGAAAGAGGCCTAAAAGCTCTAAGGTCAGCACTCATGAGCTTCCCATAGGGCCTGTCTTAGTCATTGTCAAGATACTTGAGTACCCCAACTCCATCCATCCAAGTTCCCGACCTAACGAGGTGAAAACTGCCCTGTACCTTGGTCGGCCACATTCTCAATGTTGACTTTGCGTTCGTTGGCCATGAAGCCGATGACAGAGAAGATGACGAACCCAGCAAAGATGCTAGTGGCACTGTTGGTGCAGGTCACAATCAGCGTGTCCCTGGAAGGAAGAGACCAGAGTTTGGTGACTTAAACCTCGCAAGGAGGAAGGGATGGGGAAGGACAAACGTGTGCCATGTATCTGTACTCCATGAGCATGTGGGTCCACCCATGGGCTTGTCATCAGCCCACGTATGTACATCCAAGGAAAGAAGCAAGCAGTCAGTCCTGAGCCCAGATGTCCTTCTGCCAAGCTGAAATGTCCCCAGAGACTCCAATGCCACTTTCCTAAACCGGCATGGTTTCTACTGTGTCCTAAATCATCATCCTTATTTCCACAGATAGAAGTGTAGCTCTCACACCTCCTCAAAAGCGTTCGTCAGCAGATGGAGACCATGTGAGAGATCCACAACTGTCCACGTGGCAGGGAACGACTGTGAGGTGCTGGTCTCTAACTCCCCAGCTGATACTTCTGTAACACAGCCGCTACACCCAAGTCTCAGAGACCATCACAGAAGAGGGGGCGGAATGGGTGCCAGAGCCAGAGACCCAGGATGTCTGCCGTGAGACAGTCTCTTCTAACCACGAAAAGACACACTGTGAAGAGAGGTCGGGAAGGGGGTGTATTGGGAGGAGGGCGTGGGTGTGACTAAAATACATTGTGGGACATTCTCATTGACTTAATAACGATATTATATATTTATTATATTATAATAATTATAATATATCTAATAAATATAATTATAATGACCCCACCGAGGATCTCTGAGGGGAAGCGCTAGTGCCTTATGCTTAGGAGAACTAATTCACAGCGGCTAGATGCTCGAGTCTCCCCCAAACGACCGTGATGAAGCTCAGTCCCCAATGTGATCAGATTACAAGGTAGGGCTTTGGAAGAATGGTACCACCCCATAAAAAGGACGATGCCTTCATGAAAGATGCTATGAGGTGTGTGGTGCCCTGACGCCCACCACTGGGCAGCTGCCACAAGGTGCCATCTGGAGCCTGGAGGGAGACCTCACCAGACACTGAATCTTCCAGCACCTTGACCCTAGGGTTCCCAGTATCTATAAATATGAGTGATACTTTTCTATCAATTATAAATTACCCAGTGTCAAGTATTTTTGTAATACTAGGCCAGAGTAACGGTGATATCATGATAGGAGATGACCCAGCCATCACAGTGAAAAAGGAGGTGACACAGTCTTGGAGAGTTCAAAGGCAGGAGCCCAGTATGAGGAATAGAAGGGCAGCGGGTCATTGAGATGACACCCACGTTATGACGGCATCCTGGAGCTAGGGTCACAGGGCTGCAAAGGGCAAGCGGAACAACGGGAACAAGACGGCCATCACTGCCTTCATTCTAGAGCAGGGGTTCTCAACCCGTCCAGCAAACTCTAGCCCCCAAAATATTTATAGTGTGACTCATACTATAGCAAAATTATAATTATGAACTAACAACGCAAATATTTTATGGTTAGGGGTTACTACTCTGTGAGGAACTGTATTAAAGGGACATAGTATTAGGAAGGTTGAGAACCACCGTTCTAGAGCCTTCTGCAGGTAGCACAGCCAGGGGTTCAGAGTCTGCCCTAGGCTCAAATGTAAGGCCTCAGATAGATAGAGCATTTGGGCCTGCACTGAAATCTTGGATCCTGGTCTTCTTTCTCCTCTTCCCCCCCCCCCCCCCCCGTAGCGACCACTTGACAGCATACTTCCTGTGGTAGCTCCCATGACTTATTAATCATTGCGAGGATGCTCATGCATGACCTAAAATGACCCTGAGCGGTTCCTTTCTGCTCAGACTGTAATGGTGGCAATGACGTCACCTCTCTCTTTCAGGAACTGGGAACACAGAACAGGTGATGTCTGCAGCTCACTCAGCCTGGCACAAAGTGGATGTGGAGAAAACACCTGCCCTACCAACCCCTGGGCTTCTAAAGAGCAAGCTGGGGCAAGGGAGTGTGGTGGAACAGAAACGGAATCAACTGCATCTAGCTCTCAGCCTCGACCCTTGCTGCCAGGCCACACAGCCTCATTTCCTGTGAGGCCCACAGCAGTACCCTACCCACTGAAGGTGTCCAGACCAGCTGGCCCCAGCAGCTGCCGAGCGGTGTGACCAACACTCTTCAAATGCCTGAGTCTGGCACCTGGCCTTCAAGGAATTATGGGGTGAATTTTGTATCCTGACTTTGGGTCCTTGACCCTGAATGAAGATAGTCACTTATTGAATGAATACCTACTATGTGTAACTGCATGCACCACCTCTGACCCACAAAGCATTGAGTTCTGTGTTCTGCGGATGAGAAGATGGATGTCCAGAGGGGCACATCCTGCCTGCGCCTTGTGTGTGTAGCACATGGCAATGATATCCTTAAATGCCCCCTAGCTCCATGCTGCCCCTCCCTCTTCATCAGGCTTTCTTTTCTATGAAACCCCTTGAAAAGTATTTATCAAGTGATCAGGGACCCTACTACACACATAGCTACTCCATGATTGGATACATGGACTCCCATGGGACACAAGCAGCCACAGTGACCTCTCCAGGGACACGCTGCATCCTTAGATAGTATTCTCCACTCAGCGCCTTGGCCAGTGGGATCAGCTGAGATGATGGAGTCGGTGACCAGACCTTGGTCAGAGAGCTCCTCCTGAGCCCTAGCGTAGCTCTAGCTCTGCCTCGTGGGCCTGTGGAGGCTTCATTGCGCTAACTTCGCGGGCCTTCTCCCTCTGGATGTCAGGCCCACATGTACCTGTAGCAGTTGTTGTGGAATTTGTTGTAAGAAGACAGAGTGATGAGCCCTCCCCAGGCAGCAGACAGGGAGAAGAAAATCTGAGTGGCGGCATCCTTCCACACCTGGAAAGAAGCGGGAGAGCCACGTCATGAGAGAGACCAGCGTGTCGCCTTCCCAAGTAAATGGGAGGTGATTAGCGGCAGGAGAGTCCTAAGCACACAGATGGAAGCTGTGCCTCTCCTGTGCCTGAAGCCAGCACAGGAGTTAGCTGGGACATTCTGACACAGTGTGATCGAAGCAAGGGTTGGAACCATCTATGGGCAGACCTGGGCTTACATGCCCCTCCACATCAAAAAACAGTCACACACCAAAGCGACAATCAACGGCAACAAGATAAAGTCATGGATACAAAACAAAATCTGATTCAATTGACAGTCCTATGCTTTATGACAATTGCCACTCAAAACCTGAGATTCCACAGGTCGCCAGTCTGAGCAGAGTGGCAACGAAATGGACAGACTTCATGGGGTCACCTTCCCCCTGAGCCTGGCTCTAGAGGGTGATTCTTGCTGGCCAACCTCACATGGCATCTACAATGGACCTATGTTCATCAATTTAATATCAACTTGAAATTGTCCTTAAGGGGGCTGGTAAGAAGGCTTAGTAATTAAAGTCACTGCCACAAAAACTGAGGACCAGGACTGACATGGCAGAGAGAAGGGACTCCTAAAACTTGTGTACACACACACACACACACACACACCCCACATACAAATAAATGTCTAATAAAAATTTTAATGTACTTGAAATAATGCAAAGGTAGATATCAAGTATGAGGCTGGCAAAGCCTACATCCGCCAACATCCACTCTCCTTGTCTACTCAGAAACAAAGCTACGGTTCATGGAAGAGCAGTCGTGTGTCCAGCTTCTCCATCAGGAGGCTCAGTGGGGAAAATCACCATGTCACTTAGTCTCCGACCAATTGTGTGAGGATAAATTACTATGTGGAGTCTCTGCAGTCTCTCCTCCTCAAGAGGAGGCATGCTTCTCTCTGCCTCTCCTCTCAGACCTTTGTGCTACCTGGAATGTTGATATGATGGCAGGCGTACCGGAAGTTCCGGGGAGTCTAGTCCCTAAGGAAGGTAAAGAGGAAAGACTAGACCCTTCACCCCTCATGACATCACCGAGGCTTAAACTGGCTCTTAACCAACTACCACAAGAATAGAGCCAACCACTATCTTGTGTACGCAGGCCGTGTCTGGAAACTGTGGTACGTGCAGCCAAACTCAGTCCTTGCCAGGAGTTTTTAATGTACCTTAGGAAAGCAGAGGAGATTCGTCTGCGGTTGCGCAATCACCCTTCACAGGAAGGGATGCTTGTATGAGTGTGTATTTTTGAGAGTGTGGTGTGCAATACACCTAATGCAAGGAGGACGTTCAAGTGTGTGCATGTCTCACATCAGTGTGTAGGAAGTATCCAAAGTGTCTAGGGCCTTGAAGATCGAAGACCTGCCCGTGCTCTGATTTTCCAGACAACAAAATTCCACTTTCAACAAGCTACAGATACGAGGCATGAGGTGGCCCAGGGCTATCAAAAGACCCCGGTCTTCAATAGAGCGTACCCTACAACTCTAGCCGCAGAATCTGCCCATCAACGCCTTAGCACACCAAAATCTCCCAGACCTGAAGTAGGCATGGGGATTCCCATGGGGGCAGGGACTGTGGCCCATCTCCGATAGTTCCCCCCACCCCTGCTTCCAGTCCGCTAGAAACAGAGTAAGGGGCCCACCGTGGCATCCGTGAGTTTTTCCCACTTCGGCGTGATGAAGTACCAGATGCCAGCTCCAGCTCCAGGCAGTGTGACCCCCCGGATGAGGAGGATGACCAGCACGACATAGGGGAACGTGGCTGTGAAGTACACCACCTGGAAGGGCAGAGGGACGGAGAGGCGGGTGAGCGGGCATCCCTGAAGATATTACCAAGGGGAGGTGACCGAGGACCTGGCACCCGGGTACACATGCCCAACAGTGAGTTCTCCCTGAGCTCTGACGGCACTGGAGAACCATGCGAAACACGGAGGTGGAAACCAGATAGGGAAGAAGGCAGAGTAATTTCCTTCCTTTCCTGTCAGTCAAGCCTGGGAGATGCCACCCTACACAGCTACCAACTAACCAACAATGTGAGAGACCACAGGTGGGAAGGGAGGCTTTGTGCTGTGTTCACCAAAAGTCCTACCCCATCTCTGCTGGAGGGCCTAAAATTAGACACTCTTCTATCCAAAAAATATCCAATCTCTGACACTGAAGTATGATCTTGGGCAGGCCCTTAAAGCCTCTGAACCTCAGTTCAAATAGCTGTAATATATTAATATATATTAATGTGTGTATATATACATATATTGATGTGTGTATGTACATATATATTAATGTGTTTATATACATATATGTTAATGTTCACATATACATATATTAATGTAGTATGTTAATGTATATATATGAATGTATCTATATATATGGGTATAGAGTTATTGTCCTAAGACAATACTGAGAATTATACAGGCTGCTGTGTGGAAGCCCAGTGCAGGGCCTGACCATAAGAAAGTCATGAAATACAGCTCAGTTCCGCAGGCATTTGTGGAGGGCTCCCTGTGAGCTGGCTGCTGTGACAGACACCAGCTCTACAGAGAGGGGGTACATAACGGAGAGGCCCCAGTGTCTGAATAGGGGCTGAGCCATGCATAGGAGGCCCGTGGGATTCCAGGGAAGTATGCAGCGTCTGAAGGATTCACGGACATGTCACTCGAGCTGGGTCTCAGAGCATGAAGGCGAACGCAAAGTGTGGAGTCGTGATGGGAAGAGGGAGGAGGGGAGATAGAGGCAAGGCAGGAACACAAAGGGTGCTCGCCCCTCACTACTAGGATGGCAGAAGGCCCGAGCCAAGGGTGAAGAGGGGGTAGCTAGAGGTGCTGGAGGAGGTCGGGGCTCAGGAGGCCCAGAGTGCAAACAGGTAGCTGTGGCTTTGGGAAGTGGGCCGGGACTGAGTAAAACAACATCTGGAGAAACATCAACAGACCTCGGGGATGTGCTGAAGGAGGATAAGTTAGGAGTACTTCGTTGCCTGTTAATCAAGCCTTGGGGTGAAGGGAGGGCTTGAGATTGAGACTTAGTAGATGGGGGGGAGTGAACTGTGCCTCCCCAGCTCCATAGTCACGGGGGCCGGATTCAAATCCTGACTCCTCCATTCTGAGCTGGGTCACTTAGAGGAGTGGTTAAAGCTCTCTGGACATGTGTCAGTACTTGCAGCTGGGAATATCCGCGTGCTCCACTAGGAGTGCTAGAGAAGTGTGATAGGGCAGTCAAAGAGGAAGAGGACTGGGAGCCTGTCAAGGACCTCGGGGTGAAGCTTCCTAACACTGAGACACCCAGGCACTCAAAGCCACGCCCTCACTTGCTGGCTACAGACATGCAAGGAGTTGGCCGCCTTCTCCTCCCCTGCTACCATGCTAACCAAGTCACTTCTCCTCCGACCCAAGGAACATCCATTGTTTCTCCCTCTGGTCCCAGAAGTGAGGTCGGGCCAGCATCCAAGCCCCTCCTGCATCTCCAAACTTACTTCTGTCCCCTCCCTCTAAGTCTGAAGGAAAGGTGAAGGCCTTGCGTACAGGCATTCCAAAATCCAAGGACATCTGACACCTTGGGGGAAAATTAAATCAGTCCACCCTAAGCTGGCCAGACTGGCCTCCTGGCTGTGAGTCTGGAAAAGGAGATGCTACAAGGCAGGACCTGGTCACATTCAGGCTCATTTCTTACCTCCATCAGGGACGGAGCAACTGAGGACCACCTAGGGCTGATGGGAAGGGAAGGCTATCACCGGACACCGAGAAGAGACTCTCTAGTCCCCAGGGGCCTGTGGGAGGAACCATCAGGACCCCGCCTCTCACTTGGCACAGCTGAGCTAGCTGAGCCAGCTGTTCCCACATGGCCACTGTGGCACAAGACGCTGAGACCCAGGCTAACCACAAGACAGGGGGTTAAATATTCCATTCATGGACCAAGATCCAAACCTGAAGCCACTCCAAAGCCATCAGGGCCATTAAGTGTCATTCTGTGAGCTGCCAGACCAGGAATGGGGGCTGGGGGCTGGAGGCTGGAGGTCAGCACGTGAGGTGCCGAGGACACAAGGCCTCAGTAGGTGCCACTTGCAGGGACCTACAAGCCAGCCTGAGAGTCTCCTTAAATGCACACCCCAGGCACAGAGAGAACCCACACCATGTGTAGGTGGTCCAGCTCCTTGACTCCTGGTGACCTGAGAGAGTAGCATTGGGCTTGCACATTGGAAGTGAGCGGGGAGCAGGTGGCGACTTCCTGCACGCTGCTCACCTGCGTCAGGTGGGCTTCCACGCTTACCTGTTTCACGTGCTCTGTCCGACTAACGGTGAGCACTAATGAGGCATGCTTGGCAGGAGGGGCAATGACTGGCCTGACCCCTGCTGGCTTCCTCCTCACTCAGACAGTGATCAGCTTAGCTCTGCTGTGCTGCTGGAACTTTCCAGTCGAGTAGCCCAGGGGCCAGGGGATCTGCCTGCGACCTTGGGGCGCTTTAGGCTGCCTACCCTCACCTGCAGAGCTCTACCTGCTCAAAGGCCCATGTCTCCAAAGACCAACTTTGTCTCCTCAGGGCCTGCACCAGAGAAACTGAGCTCACATCACCCCAGGGAAAGAGGGCATCTCTGTTGGCCTGGGCAGTGCTTGTGGAATCTCATATCACATATGAGCCCCTCAGTCCCATGTTCTCTCTGGCTCTCAGATAACTATCTTTGATTTATGGCAGTTTAGCCCAGCTCAGGATAAGAAAACGCAGTTCATTGTTCCTGGTGGCAATCTTCATTTTGAGGAAGGGAAAACAAAAGTCCTCCTTGGTATTTGATTGGAAACCTTCCTAAGGGAAACAGGATTAGTATGCCAGGTGTCAATGACAAACTTCCTGGCTCCAGAGTACTTTCAACTTTGCCATCCCCAAAGCCCACGAAATCCAGCCCAAAAAATTAAACTCTAACCACTTGAAAGAGTCAGTGTTATGCTACTCCAACAAAAGCACAGATGATTGGCGCAGAAAAGAATCTTAGAGGCCAGATGTGACGGTGCACACTCAGAGGCAGCGCCTAGGAGGGAGACAGGGAATCTGTGAGTTCAAGGCTCGCTGACCTATAACAAATTCCAGGACAGTCAGGACTGCGCAGTGATGCCCGGCCTCAGAAAACAAACAAACAAAAACTTGCAGAATACTTATTTCAGTGCTAGATTTTTGCACACAAGCACAAAAAGGCCTTGACACACCCTAGTATTATCCAAAATATCAGTGATAGAGCTGAGACAGGCCGGGAGACCTAGCAAATGGGGACCCGTGGTTTCTTACAGAGAAACTCATATAGATTCTAGGCTCTGCCATCCATGTTCAGATGTCCCTGCTGCCACTCATGAACTGTGTGCTCGCGGGCAGCTAGGTGAACACAGCCTGTGTGTAGAAGGGAACCGGTGGAGCAGTGCGGGTCTGAGATACTGGTGCACGTGGAGCCGTCAGCTGTGCCCCCCCCCACAGAGCTCTCCACAAGGTGCCTACTCTTCGTGCTTCCCCGGTGAAGCCACTGTTTCTGAGATGTCCACGGGATGACCACCAGCCCATCGGGCATTTATAACCAAGTGAAAGGAACTCGCGCTAATGAAGTCCTGGCCGAACACCAGGTATTTTACGCGCATTCTCATCCCCTTGTGGAAATCCTACAGGGTGTGGGCTACCATGCCCAGGTTAGGTAGTTGAGGGTTAAGACACAGGCTCCCAAGGTTGACTGGCATGTCCATAGTTACACAGCTTGGAAGTGATTGCAGCCTTTCCAGTGGACCATGGCCAGGCCATATCATCTCCCCCTCTAGCCTGTGGGGCTGTGGCTGAGCAGACACTTGGCTGGTTGCTCTAAGCATCGTTATAGAAGATGGAACTGCCATTCAGCTCAAGTCCAAGCCATGAGAGGCAAGGAAATGGGGAAAGCACAGGCCAGCCTGGACATGGGTGCGTGGTCCCTTCAACATCCTCTATCTTCCTATAGCCCCACAGTGCTCATCCTGAGTCAGTGGGGTCTTCAGGCCTCAATCCCAACTCCCACATCACAGATTAGAAAACTGATCTTAGAGAATATATGGGCCCTGATAGTTCCTTCAGTGAGTGCTCAAACAGAACGGTGTTGGAACTGAAACACCCTAAACTTAATCTCCCAATGCAACAACTTTCACCTTCAAACTGAGTAAATAGAAATCCTCTGAAATAGCCAAGATGAGAAAATTGGCTTTTTGTTTGTAGGGGGGAGGAAATAAAAGCTAAGAGTAAAAATCAAAAGCTCTGCGGAGTGTCACATCTCAAGCAGAGACATTACAAAACCCCAGGGGCTTGGAAGGCCGTGGGCGGAAAGAGCTTTGTCTCAAAAAATAGGCAAAAGAGGAGGAGGAAAAGGAAGGAAGTGAGCTCAGATAAAGCCAAGTTCTTACTTTTCCTGACGTCTTAATTCCTTTCGCCAGCGATGCGTACACAATCACCCAAGCCAGAAAGAGGCAGAAGGCCAAGGGCCACCTGATCTCACCCGGATATTCAATCCCTGCAGAAATCTTCAACACAAAGTACCTAAGGGTCAGATAGAAATGGAAGAAGAAGAGGAATGGGAGGGAGGGAAGGAAGGAGGAGAAAAGAGAGGGAGGGAAGGAGAGAGGGAGGAGAAGGGAAGGAATGGACAGAAAGTGAGGATCTGCAAGCTTTAACCTCCCATCAGAGCATCAAAACCAGGTTTAAACACACCCAGCACCACCCACAACCTCCATCCAGGAACCTCTCAGACAGACTAGAGGGATGGGCAGGTCTGGCTCTTGCCCCCAGCTGCCTACTGAGCACTTGCTGTGAGCTGGGAGGCCATGCGTGGCCAGTGCACAGATTTTGTGCAGACAGTTGGCATGACATCTGGAGTGACCACACAGAAAGCACAGCAGAAGAGCTGGGGGGTTGGCTGTGTTAAGGCACTTGCCTAGCATGCACGAAGCCCTGGGTTTGACCCACGTGCCTGCAACCTCAGCACTCAGAAAGTTGAGGCAGGAGGAGCAGGAGTTTAAGGTCATCCTTAGCTATGTAGCAAGTTCAAACCTGGTCTGGGCTACATGAGACCCTCTCTCAAAACACAAAAATGGAAGATGCACAATAGAAATTCTGAACGTGGGGCTGGGGAGGCTGCTCAGTGGTTAAGAGTGCTGACTCTACAATCCTGAGGACAGGAATAGAGACCCCAGTCCTCATGTGACGAGCCCAGAAGTCCACAAACACTCCAAACTCCAGCCTTTAATGTCTTCTAGCTTCTACGGTCAGTGAGATCAGGGTGGCTCGGTGCAGCCAACCTCAGCTTGTTTCAAAACCTGCTTTATTTTTCTTGCCAGAGAGTAGCGCAAAAACCTAAATCCATATGGGCATACACTTACACAGTGTCTCTCTCTCTCTCTCTCTCTCTCTCTCTCTCTCTCTCTCTCTCTCTCTCTTTCACACACACACACACACTCAATCTTGTTGAAAAGAAGAAGAAAGTCTGAAGAGCGAAGAATGGTGCCAGGCTTTTCTGTGCCATCTGCTCTTTGCAAGTGAACATCCAGGCAGCACTGTACTTCCCAGCTTTAGAAGCTAGGAATGGTAGACCACACAGACTCAAAATGCACCTCTGCGTTATTGTTGAAGTTGTACTACGCATGCTCCAAGGCTGCCGTTGACTGAAATAGGAAAGCACTCACTAGAGAGTGCTGGCCTGGCACACATGCAGTCCTGGTTTGAATCCCCAGCATGGTATGAACAGGTCATGATGGTGCACGCCTGTCATCCCAGCACTTGGGAGACGGAGGATTTAGGATGCAAAGTTACCTCAGTGAACCAGGAGTGGTCACTGGAGACCCCAACAGCATTGGCTCATATCACCTCAAAACAGATCAGGCAGAGCCAGGCACCCTGGCCTCCTGGTGGCTGGCAGACATCCCTTTAGCTTGCCTCAGCCCACCCTTCTCCATTGCCTTGTTATTCCATTCATTCACAGTCCTGTCCACACCAGACCGCATCTGCACTCAGGATAATGAAGGAGCAGAACAAACTCCATTTTGAGAAAGAACTCCATTTTAGACAGGACCTAACTAGGGGGTGAATGCAGCCCAGCAAAGGCATAAACATCCCCAAGAAACTGTGCCAGCCCTGGTTAAAGTGACCCAGCAAGTTGTCCGAACAACATCTGCTTGCTCCAAACATCCTTGTAAATAGCTGATTAACGGCTGCTTAGAAATTCTTGTCTGCTGACAGTCACTGTTTTGAAATTCCCCTATAACCCAACCAATGAATTCAAAACTTGCATACTTTACCCAATCCTGAAATGTCAAGGCGTCTGACACCCTGCTTGCAGTTTCCCCCTTTAAAAACCCTACCCTGAAGCCTCAGGGCCATTCTCCCCCACCCACTGCCATGGTGTGTGTCTGAATAAGGTCTGGTCCAAGTTAGCTAACCTGTAAACAAACCCCAGTGTGTTTGCATCAGATACTGGCTCTGTGGTGATTTGGGGGGGGGGGGTCCCGTGTAAGGCGGGCGTAACATCCTCAGCTTAGCTGGATAGCACTGTGCTCCCCTCCAGGAAGTTTACAGTGCCCTCCTCCACAAACATTTCAGTGAGTACTCTTCCCAGCTAAGCAGCTTCTAGTAACCCTGAACCCATTTTCAACATTAACAATACTCACAGAGAAAGGACAAAATGCAGCCAGACATGCGGCCTCATGCCTATAGGCCCAGGCCCAGAAAGGCTGAGGCAAGAGAATGCCTGTGAGTCCCAAACCAGCCAGGAAAGAAGGGCAGCAAGGACAAAGGAAAGGAAGGAAAGAAGGAATGGCAGAAGGAAGTAAAGGGGGAAAGGGGGTGGAGAAAAAGGGAGGTGGAAGAGAGTGAGAAAAGGAAAGGAAGGAAGGAGAGAGGGAGGAAGAATATGAGGAATGGAAGGAAGGAGGGAGGGAGGGACGGAGGGAGGGAGGGAGGGAGGGAGGGAGGGAGGGAGGGAGGGAGGGAGGGAGGGAAGGCTGTTTCCTCATTTAAACTAAAGCCTTAGCCTGGCTTGTTTTCTTATTTCAACTTCCCTGGAAGTCAAGTGGGGGAGGCAGAAGTCTGCTTTGATGGCATGAGTCAAGGCTAGAACTCTTTTCTCATCACATCGGCACATGGATTGCCGCGGTACCCATCTTGTTCGTACCTGCCGTCATTTGGTCACCCCTCATTTCCAGGCCCAAGTGCACAGCAAATGGCTTTTGGAAGCCCATCCAGGACACAGTCTCACTCTCTGCTCACTGGCATCAGGAGGGTGCAGAGAGAGGGAGGACACCCACCCCTCCCATCTCACAGGTCTGGTCTGGGAATCAATCCTCTAGGCTTACTTGAAGTACTCCTCGCTCCCGCTGACGAACGTCTTATTGGCCTGGCTGGTGAAGTTAACCATTGTCAAGTTCGGATAGGCAGTCATGCAGAAAGTTGAGTTCTTGATCTGTATTTTGGGATGGTCACTGATAACACAGGAATCTGTTCAGGAGAGAGCAGAGCAGAAACAATGAGGTAAGTATGAGAATACACAGGGTCTCCCTCTGCCTGCTTGTGGACAGAAGCCAGACCCCAAGTATTGGGAACAGTGGGGAACTATCAGCAGAGTACAGTTCTCACCCCACATCCCCAGCAACACAATACCTTGTGCTAGTAACTAAAACCCACATTTCCATAGCACCGGGATCTTTAAAATGGAAAAGGGGGGCTCTAATCCCAGCACTGGGGAGGCAGGTGGATCTTTGTGAGGTCCAGGCTAGCCTGGACTATATAGCAAGTTCCAGGCCATCCTGGGCAATACAGTAAGACCCTGTCCCCAAAACATTACGTAATTAACTAATTTTTTAAGTGAAGATGGGCTTTGTAAAGGTCAATAACTCTACTGAGTCCTATAGGTAGTGAGTAAGAGATCAAAACTGAAACCCAGATTCTTAGGACACTACAGAAGACAGGGGATTATGTAAATGAACTTCAGCAGAGAGGCAAATATGCCAGACTAAGCTCCTTGTGGGGAGGGTTCCAAGACAGGGTTTCTCCATGTAGCCCTGGCTGCTCGGAACTTGTTGTGTAGAACAGGCTGGCCTTGAACTCACAGAGCTGTGCCTGTCTCTGCTTCTATAAGCTCATATTAAAGGCGCACCGCCACCACCAGCAGGCATAGCTCCTTCTTAAGTGCTGTCTCTATAGAAGGCTTGCTAGCAAGTGCGCACTCTGCCTGGCGCAGGAGCACTACCCTGTAATCACAACAGCGTCAAACAGAGGCAGGAGGATCAAACGTGCTGGGATACAGCTCAGCTGGTAGGCTGTCAATCATACAGGATACCCCAGGTTCAATGCCCAGCACCACATGAAACCAGGCACCACGGCTCACACCTGCAATCCCAACACTGGGCAGGTGGATGCTCAAGGGTCAGAGTTCAAAGTCATACTCAGCCTTACAGCAAGTTCTAGGGCATCTTGGACTAGATTCTGAGTCAAACAGAGAACAATGCTAAGGCTCACTTTAAAAGCCCACATCGCCTTACAGACAGTTCTCACCCTCACATGAGTTAGAAGACATAGTAACCACACTGTGTGCTAAAAAGCCTTCAACCAGACCTAACAGTGCGTCTCAGCGAATTTGATCATCACAGGACATACAATGATATCCAGAAACCTTTTTAACTTCTGCATCTGAGAAGCCAGGCACCACTGACATCAAGTGCATAGAGACAAAGATGCTACTGACTCGACAACGCACCAGTCAGTTCTCCCACAACAAAGAAATATCTTATCAAAAATGTCAGAAGCGTGGAGGCTGGGAAGGCCTGGGCGAAGGAGAGAAAATCAATCAGGCAAGTGTTGGCAGGCCAGGCACCATGCTGGGCCCAGCTCAAGAAGTCTTCCATGGAGCCGGCAAGCATGGATTATTTTCTCTTCACCTGCATCAGGAAGAAGCTAGGATCTTCTTCTTCTCACAGTATGTTTCTAGCAGCCTCATAAACAGACACATAGCCGGGGGTTAGCTCAGCGGTAAAGCACTAACCTAGCATACCTAAGGCCCAGGTTCCATTTCCAGCACCACAGAAAGGAACACGTGCATACAAATGGACTAATATTTTACATAAACAACCCACAGGACTCCATAAAGACATAACTGTCACTGTGCTGTGAGGGCAGGACTGCGTCTTAGGGCTGTCTGAAATACTGTGTCCATGGCCCTCAGCCTTAGATCACCCCCTCTAGTCCTGGAGTCAGCTGGTACCCAGAACTTGCAGCCACGTTGCCAAGGTCCTGCCTGGAAGGACAAAGCACTCACTTTGATCTAGCCCACTCTGAAGTACACAGCAGGGGTCACGAACTCAGGTACCTAGAGAGTCCTGAGGGACACTCAAGGAAAAAGGCATAAATGGGGGCGGGTGACCTGGAACAGGCGACCGAGTGTCCCACCGATCCACATTGACCTTTTCCCGATGTGCTGGCTGGGGCACAGGAAGCCAATCTGCATGCAGTCTTCCCAAACTGTGAGGCGTGAGTTAAAATTGCTCTAGATACGATGACAAACACTTGCGGTGAAGATGCAGTGTGTCCCCCATGCCACACCCTCTGTGAGTACAACCACGCAACCACGGGGTTGACTGTAGAGCTTCACACTGCCACCCCGCCTGGGAGCACCTCCAGCTGCTGAGTTTGAATGACCCAATCACAGCGCTATTGCAGAAACCAAGTTAAGGAAGACGGGGAGTTTCAAGATTCATACTCAATAAATCCTACCAGGAACTCAACCTTCATCATTGTATCTGTCCACGGAGTGGATGAGCACCTGGCCTGCCTCCATTCCCTGCGGCTCCTCCCCACCCCAGGTATCTCGGACTACAACGTGGGCTGGTGAACTCCATCACTCCTGGGTGGCGGTGCACACCTATAACCCCAGCGTGTGGCAGGCTGAGGCCAGAGGACTGCCAGGAGCACGAGATTGACTTTATCTCAATCTCTCAATCAAGCAAGGTTCAAAGGACAGTCATTGCGCGTCCCTCCTGACGGCTTCCTCAGACCAGGATTCCTCTGTGACGGGTGTCCAGGTCGGACAAGGAAGCTGTCCTGTGTGTTAAGAACCATTGGCCACTGCTCACCAAATGGCAATAGCGCCTGTTCCCTGACCAGATGCAAACCAAAATTAGCTTTGCTAAATCTATCTTCCCTAGTACCCGCCTTTTCAAAATTATCTTCTTTAAAAATATTTTAAGAAAAAGTTTCAGGAGAATTGCAGACGGATCTCTGTGAGTTCAAGGCCAGCCTGGTCTACAAGAGCTAGTTCCAGGACCGGCCTCAAAGCTACAGAGAAACCCTGTCTGGAAAAACCAGGAGAAAAAAAAGTTACTGGGACGGTTTTTTTCTTCCCCAGCAGCAACCTGAACCAGGCAATTAACGTTCCACCCAAATCCTTTTAGCGCGCAGGGGAGGGGAGAAGGTATTCTGAGAACCTACTGTGAGCTATCTGTAGGGTGCTGTGGTTTTTTAAAAGCAACCTCTCGGCGAAGAGCGCAGGGCTCCCTGCAGGCTTCCAAAATTGCCCCTGTAAAGACTCCCTAGAATGCAGCGGTGGGCGTCCCGTTGAGCATCACTAGTGCTGCCTCACAAGGTCAAGTTCCCAGTTCCCGCAGCAACACTGCAGAGCCACCAGCAGCCTCAAACCTCCTGCAATGTCCCTTCTCACCACTGGGCGGCAGGAGCGTGCTTCCCGGCACTCCGCTCTTTCGGTTGGCCAGAGAAGTGGTTGACAGGCCATCTCATCAGAGCTCCGCGGCCCAGCAACCCCGAACAAAGAACAGCGATAATGATCAGCTAAATTGGAAAGCTGTTGGAATGGGATTCTCTTTACTCAGGCAATTATTAATAAATGAAAGCACAGGAAAGACCGGGGAGAAAAGGGATCATTTAATTAAAGTTCTAATGAAAATTAAGCCATTCCAGAAATAGAAATGGTGTTTATACTGTTCCCATTTGAGCTGACCCAGCTAAGGCCCTGTTTGCACAAAACGGTGGCTGGACTCATTCCGCAGGGCAGGGACAAACTGTCCTCCATTGCGGATCCTCGGAGGGCTGCCAGCCTAAGCAGTAGCCTGTGCTACAAGCGGTACCTTGTGACACAAGAAGCTGAGACAGGAGGACCACCGCCTGCACTACAGCTTTGTCTTAATGAAAACAGTAAGGAAGGAGAAAGAAGAAGACAAAAATCTGGGCATAATCTATGTCTATCTGTAGGTAGACCCAGGGCTGGCTCAGGCTAGAGTGAACGCAGTACTTACCGTCTGCATGGTGACTTAACACCAGTCAGACCGACACAATCCAAATAACACCAGGCATGGGACCAACGTCCACCCACTGTGTGTGAAGGTGAAAATGTCCAGCCATTCATTCATTCATTCATTCATTCATTCATCACCTCTCTCGGACTGGGGAAAAGGAGGTGGTTAATGGGGCTGAGGGGATGTGCCGGGAGGTCAATTGGGAAACACTGATGGGGCGGGCAGCGGGCTTGCCTCCCAAAGAAGCCTGGCTTGTGTGTCCATCTTGGGGATGGCATGGGAAAAACTATAGCCTGAACCCCCAATAGTTGGGCAAAGCAGAGGGGCTCTAAAGCCACTCTATGTCAGTGTAGATAAGGCTACTGTCACCTTTCCTATGTCACCTCAAAACCACAATGGAAGTGACACACTTGCCAAGGAAAACCTGTGGCCAGGTGTAGAAGCCACCCATGTAGAGATGACAGGGGCTGAGGGGGTGTGGGTGCAGAGGGGCAATATTGACCGCTTGTTTTCTTTAACTAACAACGAAACAGCTAAAACACTGGCTAAGAGTACTGTGGGCTCTGACTCGTCCCTAGGCTCCTGGGAATAACAAGGGTGAAGTGTGCCCACGGTCTGCACTCTGAGCTCCGGCTGTGGGTGTCGCTGGTGAGTAGATGCCTAGTCATGGGAGGCCTCCATCCCTCTGCCTCTCAGGCTAACTTAGGACTAGGTCATGCCTGTCTCTTGGGACATCATTCATGAGCCTGACCCAGTCTATAATATCCAGGTTACTTTAAAAAGAATAAGCACACACATAAACTACACAGTAAGTGCATGTCTACAACAGGAAGCGGGGCAAAGGATGGCCCCCAACTGTTCACACGTCCGTGCCTTCAATCTATGTAGGTCTTGCTAATAAAGACAAAATCCCACTTTGAACATACGTCTTACATTTCCTATGACGTGGTGAGGATTTCCCCATGTTTTATTTACGAATGTTTATTTTGGGTGATTATAGATAGAATGCCCTGTCCTTTGAATAAGCCATTATTTATTTGAACTATGGAACTGACACACCAATTATGTGAATTTTGTCACATACTAAGCTACTACTGTTTTTCAATACTGGGACTGTGTTTGCGATTAGCCATTTTGTGCAGAACTTGCTGGCCTCTAATTTTCCCTTTGAACAGAAGCCTAGATGTGAAATCACTGACCTAACTACTGTGCACATAATCGTGTTTATATCTCACAGATATCAACCATATCATCGCTTAGGAAGCACCTGGGATGGTGCCACTTTGCTGGGACTTGAGAGACTAGAGCACAGCCAGATTCTTTAAGCACCCTGGATGGGCAGAAATCTGGGGTCTCGAGGCCCAAAGTCCAGATCTGGGTCTGTCTACCTCGCAACTTACAGTTTAAGTTTGAAAATCCACTTAGCCACCTAGAAACAAAACATCATGTCGCTTGCTGTCTGTAATTCATAGGGCTCTCTTCAGGAGGGATGGAAGCATTTGGCACTGAGGTAAGGTCATGGCCTTGAAAGGCATGCATACTTGGACCCTAGTCCCAAGATGACCAGACACTTAATTTCAGGGCTTATGTTCCAGGTTTTTCACCTGGGAAATGGAAACAGTGAAGGAGTGTCTATGAAGGCTTGCTGTCCGTATTAACACTGGCATTTCCCAAAAAGAGCTTCTCAGAGAGACCAGTGCAGTGAAGGCAGCTGGCTTCAGCATGCTGCATGGATAATAGTGGACCTTGTTGTGTTTTTGAATGGGGACAGCTACAGGGCACTGATCACTGTGACCATGTGGTCCCTCGGGTGAGCTCCGGAAAGCATCCTTAAAGACTGAATTCAGGCAAAATTTGATCCAGAACTTCTCATGGAATGGGACTTCCCTTCTGGCCATAGTCTGGCAAGGAGAAGCAGGGATCTGGGATGGGTTAGGACATGTGTCTCCACGCCAGGCTGCAGCTCCTGGAAAGTGTGCTTTCTCTAGACTTGGCAGTTGTTCCCAGGAAGACATTCTGGCAGCTGATCACTGTTGTGATTCTGTCAAGAGCTACAAAGTGGATCTCTCCAAGATCACAGATTAGAGAGGTAAGTGCTGCATGGGGGAAAGAAGGCAGGCCATCCATTCCAAAACTGCTATTCTGGAGCGAGGAAGGTGTTACTCAGTGACAGACCACATGTCTGGATTCCGTCCTCAACAGCAAGAAAAACAAAAAGGAGGGGAGCAACACCAACTTAGCAGTTCCTCCCTTGGCTCGGATCCAAGCAAAAAAAAAAATACTGTTTCTTTTTTAAGACAGGATCTCATGTAACCCACGCGGCTCAAAACTTTCTGTGAGTCAAAGATGGTTTGAACTTCCATTCCTCCTGCTCTACCTTCAGCGTGCTGGGATGGTCACGGGCATGTGCTACCATACCAAGTTTAGGCCATGCTCTGGATCAGACTCGGTGTTTCATGCATGCTAGGTAAATACTCTATCAACTGAGGTACATCCTAAGTCCAGATCTGAGAAACTTTTGATTTACTGATTCCCCAGAGTGACTCATCGCCACAGTCTGGTTTCCAATTCATCAGGATTGTTCCTTAAGTGATATTGCTCATTCCCGGGTGATTCTGATATTGCAACTGCCAGGTTTGGGTGCCACTGTTCTACCCTGAGAAAACTATCAAGAGGTGTTATGGAATATTCATTGAAGATCTGTTACATTCATTAATGCTGTGAAACATTTGTTTAATGATGCAAAGATGTGTTGCATTCTTTTATGTTGCATTTGCTTAACTCTGTAAAGTTATGTTACTTTGCCTGCCTAAATATACCTGATTGGTCTAATAAAGAGCTGAACGGCCAATGGCTAGGCAGGAGAGATAAATGGGTGGGGCTGGCATGCAAACAAAATAATTAGGAAGAGAAATCTAGGAAAGAGGAGATGGAGGAGCCAGCAAAGGAGGAGAGGAGGATGCTAGGGACCAGCTGCAGAGCCACACAGCCAGCCACAGAGTAAGAAGGAAAGAAATGTAAAAGCCCAGAGGCAAAACGTAGTTAAAGAGAAACAGGATAATTTAAGTTAGAAAAGCTGGCTGGAACCAAGCCAAGCTAAGGCCGGATATTCATAAGTAAGAATAAGTCTCTGTGTGTTTATTTGGGGGCTGGGTAGTGGGCTCCCAAAAAGTAAAGAGTTTTTTTTTTTTAAAGCGACCCATGAAGAGGGAAACAGTAGACAGTAGAGGTGGAGATGCTGAGTCCCATAGATACTGGGAACATGTAGTCATACATTCAGAGTGGAATCTTGAATTTGGGGACCGATGCAAGCCCCCATGCCCCATTCCTGAGCACTTCAGGTGTGCAGAGTTTACATTGAAGGGAAGCATCTCTACTGTTCCTCTCTTGTGGTCTTATTCAGAACGTCTCCAGGTGGAGGCTGGGAGTGGCGTGTGTGTAACATGTGTGTGTGGATGTAGAAAGCACTACAGTGTAAACTGTGTCCTTAGATATGGGACGATATATTGGGACTACAGAGGTGTGGTGATTTCAGTGAGAGATGGATGTCCCCCTGGTCCCTAGTTGGCGGTGCTGTTGGGTGAGGTTTAGAAGGTGTGGCCTTGCTGGAAGAAGTAGCTGGAAACAGGCTTGAGGGTTGATCCCCTTTCCCCATATAATGGGTGGAGTAAGAATGACCCCTATGGGCTTGCATATTTAAATGCTTAGTCATCAGGAAGTGACACTGCTTGAGAAGGATTGGGAGGTGTGGCTTTGTAAGAGGAGGTGTGGCCCTGTTGGAGGAAGTGTGCCACTGTGGTGGGTTTGGAGATTTCAAAAGCCCACAGCAGGCCCGGTCTCTGTCTTCCTGCTGCCTGATGTAGTCTCAAGCTATCATCGGGTATCTAAGGATACAGTTACACTATAGTGCGTATACACGCGCGTGCACGCGCGCGCACACACACGTATGTAACACATGCCACACTCAGCCTCCACCTGGAGAAGTTCTGAATAAGAGAGGAATGATAGAAAGATGTGTCCCTTCCGCCTAAACTCTACACACCTGAGGATCAGGATGTAGAACTCTCAGCCACTTCTCCAGCACTATGCCTGCCTGCCTGCTGCCATGTTCCCCTCCCTGATGGGAAACTAAACCTCCGAATGAAGTTATAAGCAAGCGCCCAATTAAACATTTTCTTTTGCAAGAGTTGCCCTGGTCAAGATGTCTCTTCAGAGCACTAGAACCCCTCACTAAGACACCCCATTTCCAGAGCACTAGAACCCTTCCTCAGACACCCCATTTCCAGAGCATTAGAACCCTTCCTAAGACACCCCATTTCCAGAGCACTAGAACCCTCACTAAGCACCCCATTTCCATAGCACTAGAACCCTCACTAAGACACCCCATTTCCAGTGTGTTCTCTGTTTCCTGACGTGATCACTCAGCTTCCTGCTCCTTCAGTCATGCCTGCCAGCTAGCTGTTGCCATACCTTCCCTCACCCTGGAACCATAAGGCAAAATAAATTTGTTTTTTCCAAAACTCACCTGTGTTTCATCAGAACAACAGGAAGTAACTATTACAGGAGGGAAGAACTCACTTTATGCTGTTAACACACCTACAGGGGCGACTAATGGCCAAGTTTTGCAAAGTATGGGCTCTGTATGGGGAAAAAACTGTTTGGGGAAGTGAGTGTTAGCAACAAATCACAGAGATCGCTTGCAGCTGGCCTCAGCAAGAACTCACCTTACATGGAAAGCTGCAGTATTCTGGGAGAGACCACTTGCTTATAGGTACCCATTAAGATGACCATAGTTTCCCACAGTGACTGACACTCCCCACCCCACCGCCGCCTTGGCCTTAGCACTTTCACAGGCACTGTCATACCCTACCCCGGTCTTTCCTTTGGTCAGCAGAGGCAGGTAGAGTACAGAATACAGAACTATTTCTATTTCCTGAGTCTCCAGGCGTTCATTCTTTCCTTCTACCCAGTGAGCTGAGCCTGTATCCCGAGACTCCTGAACCCTGCGGATTTCACATCCTCGGAGGATCTCATACACCCAGTGCATTGTGCACACCCTCAGAGGATCTCATACACCCAGTGCATTGTGCACACCTTTGGAGGATCTCATACACCCAGTGCATTGTGCACACCCTCGGAGGATCTCATACACCCAGTGCATTGTGCACACCTTTGGAGGATCTCATACACCCAGTGCCTTGTGCACACCTTTGGAGGATCTCATACACCCAGTGCATTGTGCACACCCTCGGAGGATCTCGTACATCCAGTGCATTGTGCACATCCTCGGAGGATCTCGTACACCCAGTGCATTGCGCACACCCAGCACACCCACAGCAGGCAGCCCTCTCCTGGGCCCTAGCAGTGCAGGATGCACATCTCTAGCAAAGTCTTCAGAGTCTGCACTCAGACCTCAGGGATCACATGTGTGGGGCTCCTGGAGTCTAAAACTTGTGGGGTTGTTTTGAGAAGTCTGCCAAGGAGGATCATGGCAAAAAAGAAAAATAAAACCCAAAAAGGGTTCCTTACTCTCCACCCCCACCCCTGCCCAGATCAAACACTCAATGAAACAAAACAAGGTCCTAGATACCTTGGTAAAAATGCAAATTTCCTGGCTTCACCCATGCTAATAAAGGCAGTAGGGTTAGCCTGCACATTTAACAAATGCACCAGCTCCCTGCAGTAAGCAAAACTTTTCTCTCTCCCAGCCTCTAGCTATGAGCTTTTTGTTTGTTTGTTTTCTTTTTTTGTGTTTTGGTTTTCGAGACAGGGTTTCTCTGTAGCTTTGGAGCCTGTTCTGGAACTCCCTCTTGTAGACCAGGCTGGGTCTTGAACTCACAGAGATCCACCTGCCTCTGCCTCCCGAGTGCTGGAATTAAAGGCCTGTGTGCCACCACCGCCCAGCTAGCCATGAGCTTTTTAAATGTTAGAGTTAAGTATGTTTGGATTCCCCTCCATGCCCCACAATCTAGTATAAGGTCTTACCTGAATATATTAAGTGCTCACTGAGTATCTGTTGAATGGCGGAGTGAAGGCGTGTCCAAACTTACCTAGCAAAAGCTTGGTTTTATCTTTGCATTCTGGCGTGTTCCACGGGTTGTTGCAGGAGCCCCAGGGTAGCACAGACACGAAGGAGGCAAACAGGTAGAAGAGTGTGTAGCAGATGATCACGTTGTAGTATATGGCTATGAGGACCGAGATGATGAGCATCGCGATGCCGCAGCCTGCAAAGGGGAAACGGCTGTGTTGATGTCGTCCCAAAGCCCACGCATGCAAGAAGCACACCCACACAGATGCTCCGTGCAGGTGGGTGCACAGACAGTGGAGTGGACTGTCTGCCAGGGAGAGGGAGACAATCTGCAAGGACCCCACAGAGGCAGAGATGATCAGGGGAAGGGGGGGCAGGGGACAGAGCCGAGCAGGTCTCCCTCCCTGAGTTGGGAAGATGGCAAGGAAGGCAGGGGCAGTACTCACCCTGTAGAGCTGGGATAGCCTTCCACACAGACACGGGCCCTTGGCTGGCAAACTGGCCCAGTGACACCTCCAGGAAGAAGATGGGCAAGCCAGCCAGTGCTAGCATCATCAGGTAAGGGATGAGGAAAGCACCTTGGAAAGAGGGGAAGGAAGAGTCAGGAGGACAGGCAGGGCTCTGACCCAGCTTAACCCTCTGAACTGGGGCTGGACTCCTTACAATAAACCGAAGGTGCTCTTTTTGTTGAGAGGTCCCAGCTCAACAGAAGGCACCCACGGGGCAGTGGAGGGTCTTCTTCCAACAACATAAAGCTATGCATGGGGATCCAGTACTTGCTTCAACTTCCTACCAGACAGGAAGTTGTGTGATCATGGTCTTTTGTTCTTTACACAGCTTCATTTCCCAGCCCCAACCCCAAATTAAGCCTTTCTGTGGTTCCCTAAATCTACGCCTTTCACTGGAGGCGGCGGATTCCCATCAATACCTCAGCCCTCTAAGGACCTACGCTCAGAGAAGTTGGATTTGGGAAGCCTCCTGTACAGTAATCCAAGGGACCACACACCTTCAACCCACCAGGCCGGCTCTGTCTGAGGGCCGCTGGATGCCCACCACTCAGTCCCCGGCCCACACCAACATCCCCAGGTGGCATCGCCTCCACACACTTCTCAACTTCCTTCTCAGAGCTTTCTTTAGCCCTCCTTCTGGGGAGAAGTCTTCCCACAGTCCCTTGCCCCAAGCGCCCTTCTCTTCTGAGTATTCCTGTGGCTGTCTCGGCTAAACTGTGAGCCCCCAGAAGCATTTCTCCTTTAACTCCATTCCTTAGAAGGCCCATCGGAAGCTGATGCGGGGCCTCTGCTGCCTTGAGGGGTTTGGGGGCGTTCTTTCTCTTCAAGGATTCTCAGGCCTGAGAATTACCAGCGAATGCCCACCCAGGAGTCAAGATTAATTTGGGAAGTTGAGAATGAACAGAGTCGGGAAGACTGCTCAGCTGAGAAAACAGCTCCCCCCCGCCCCAATTTCTTCCGGGTTGGTCCCGCAGAAGGGCATCTCCTTCCTAAGCCTCCAGGCGGGAAAGAACTACTGGGGTCTAGGCTTGGGTTCCCTCTCTACTCTCTTCTGGGTAGAAATTTTTAAAAATAAAAATGTTCATTGTGTGACCCTTCCGGTCCCGAGGAGATCGAGCAAAGCTCCCCACTTTTGCTGCGGGCTGTGGGGCACCTGAGCCGCACTGCGGACAACGCTCTGGCTCTTCTCCTCAGCCCCCTTAAGGCCCACAGGACCCCGGTGAATCAAGGGCGGGCATTTGAAGGGCTCTGATGGAATCCCTCCCCTGGCTCCATCCCCCACACGCAAACCCCCTTCCCGGTCCCTGCAGCCCTAGAACCAGCACCTCCTCCCGACCCGGCACTCAGGCCTAGGGACGCCCTACTGGGGAAAAAAATGGAAACCTAGTCCACACAATTTCTGGGCACCCCTGATTGCTGAGTTAGTGTTTGTGAAGTGTCTTGTTTGAAACTGGAAGTAAACGACATGGAGAAGGGTGTCTTCTATTTTACATCGTAACTATCCCCTGCTGCCGCATGGGTACCAATCCGGACACCAAATACCTCCGGGGCTGAGAGAACCGGGGGGAGGGGCACGTTCCTTGCACCTTTGGTCCAGTAGAAGTGGAATTCCTGGAGGGTTCTTGTCCGCTGGCCTGGGACGAGCAGCCGGTCCCTCACCTCAACCTCAGACGGCCAGCCAACGGACCCTGACTGTATTGAGTCCCTTTCCTGGTGGGTACACCCGAGATCCAGTGAGTTCTAACGCCTGCTCCTTGGCACCCCCACTCTTCTTTCAAAGGCAGCGGTTTTCACACAGTGAGGACACACGGGAGAAGATTCATCTTTGGCAAACGATTTAACTAAAATCAAAAAACCTCCTGCCTCTTCCCAAGAAGGGGTGTTGGGCTGGGGTGCTCCTGAGAAACCTCTGATTAGGTGCACCCCACACTTCCCACTGCTCGCTTGCACCCTGCATTCTGACACAGTTCTTCTTTTCGCAGTCTCCAACCGAGAAGGAGGTTCAGATTCCCCAGTTAAAACCTTAAGACAGACACAGTTCGACCTCCGGGACAGCAGGGCATGGGCTCGAAAGTGCATCTCCAGCAATCAGGTACACCCTTCCTGACTAATCGCATCTTATTAGAGTTCGGACATCCCTGCTTCCCTGTACACTTGCCTGGAGACCCACTCCCCAGTCTGGGCCAATAGAGGATCCCTAATGAGGCCTATGCCTCAACTCAGTCCATCTCTGCTCTGAAATCCAGCGGGTTCCATTCGCTTCTGCAGTCTGGCTTGCAAAGAACCAGGCTACCCCAAACTTCCCTCCCAACCTCTGCCTGAGGTCTTCAGATGCACCCCCCACCCTCCGGTGCCCGCCCCCTGCCCCCTCCGCAGGCGGAAAGAGCTGAAAAGCCATACCTCCCCCGTTCTGGAAGGCCAGGTAGGGAAACCTCCAAACATTGCCCAGCCCCACTGCGTACCCCACCATGGACAGGATGAAGTCCAGTTTGCTGGACCAGTTCCCTCGGGCCTTATTCTCATCCCCTTGCTCGTCCTCCTGAGGGCGGAAAAGCACATTGTCGGATAGGAGACCCAGGTAGGTCCTCAGCAGGCCCCATTCCGCCCTCCCCCCCACAGCTGGGGGGGCCTTCCCCGGCAAGCAGACCCCCAGTTTCCAACAGAGGATGCATCGGCAAGCAAGACCCCAAATCGGAAGGAAGGATGCATCCACGAGCAGAGCCCTCACCCCCTCACCCCTGCACTGAGTCTTTCAGCAAGCAGGCCCCCAAATTTTATTCTAAAGATCTGTTTTAATCAGACCTCTGACCTTTTTTCCCCCCAAATCCTACAGACAGGGCAGGCCAGCAAGCAACCTTCCCCAAACCCTGTTTCTGCTAGCAAGCATGTTTGTCCCTTGGTACCAGGAGTTCATTTGGCAAGCAGACCCCCAACATCATGCCTGGAGTTCCCAGCAAGCAGGTTCTTAACCAATTCCTCCCCCCTCCAAAAAAAAAAAAAAAACCCTCACTGCACACCCCTCCTCGGTCCTTTCTTCAAAATGTGTGCCAGAAATAAGACTTGTAATGCTTAAAGCCAGCCATAGCTCCTGCCTCGCTTTCTCTGCCAAAGCTTACAGGCAAAACCTGCCCAGTCAGCTAATTTGAAAAGGTGCATTCTTCAAACCTGGAGCAAGGAAAATGGGCTGGACAGAGAATTGGAGTTGAATTGAAACAAGAGAAAGAATAGAGAAGATTGATGTGGTTAAGAGACAGGCCAGCCAAAACCATGACTTCTGATCTAGATCTTACTACTAAGCAAAGACAACTCCCTGAGGGTGGTTTGGGCTCAGCCTGGGTCCATACCTAGACAATGGAGGCCTCTGAATACCTGTCTCTGAGGCATCTGCCAGCTTAGTCTGTGAACCTCAGGGCTCATGATTCTAGAAAGCCTCAGCAAAATGAATGGGGAGGGCACTCTGCATGAACTCTGAAAGTGTCCCTGACACCCAGACACTGGGATACCCTGCTTTCCAGTCACCCTTCACCTAGCAAGTGACAACTCTGAGGGCTTCACCAGGTTCTCCGGGTCATGGAAGATAAAGCAGGGATGATCAAGAGAGAAGGCAACCTAGGGCGGGCGAAGAAGGGCTGAGTGAGTGTCAGAGGGGTCTGAGACGTTGGTACACTTAGGTCTCTCTGGCTCTTTAAAGTTCCATTGCTGTTCCACCCACACACCGGTCTCCACCCCTAGCCCCACCCTCCAACACAGCTGACTTCAGAAGGGAGTTCTGGCTCTTTTGTCGCAGTGCAGAGGTAAAGGGAGGTGTGTGAGACATATTTTCTATTCCACCGCTGGACACATGCTGCTAAAAGCACCTAATATATGCAGAACGGTGTTCTAGAAAGAAATGCCCAAAGCAAAGATACCTGTAAATGCAAGGTCATTTCTAGTTATCCTGATGGCTGGGTGGCTGAGTTCCTACTGTGTAAGTTCTGGGGCATGAGGTGCAAGTGATTAGGGAGAGAAAGCTCTGTAAACCCTACATGGTATGTGATGTGATCTGGCCCACTCTCAGCTTGCGCTCTGGCCACACACCTAGCCCAGAAGTCCAAGGGAAGCTAGAGGAAAGGCAGGCCATGGGAAAAAAAAGAGAGCTTGAATCCCTGAAACAGCATGAGGGAAAGAAGAAATCAGAGAAGGAAGAGAAATCTCTGGGGTGGAAAGGAAACAAACAAAAGCCTATAGAGAAGGAAGATTGCCTTTAGCACTGGTGCAGAGATTGGGGTTCGCCCTGTAGGGTTTTTTCCTATCTCTGGTTAAGGAGTAAATCCCAATGGGAAGAGCCTGAACTGAACCTTATGCAACTGAGAGGGCCTGTGTAAGGAGAAAAAAATTTAAAGTATGTACTGAGATTTGGAAGGGCCCAGGTTAAGAGACCCTGATGCTTAATTAAGTTCAGCAGCCTCTCATTAAAAGAGTTCACAGTAAGTTTGGCTCACCGGAAAGCCCTCAGAATCAGCTCTATCCACCTCCCATACACCCCAGGCTTGTCTCCGTGCTTCTTTTTGAATCGGAGATTTTATATTTGAAGAAACAAAAGGACTCAGACACTGATAGGATGGAGACTCGCGTCTGCTGCAAGATACAGAATCTATCTGCTTTTATTTAACGGATTTGCACCGGTTCTACCGCTGAGGCTGGGAAGGGCAAGTCCGAACCTTGATGGCACGGTCGCTGCACACACACACACACACACACACACACACACACACACACACACACACGAACACCCCAAGCCTTAACTGATCACCTGACCCCCGCCTCCAGCAATGCGAGCTTCCGAAGCCCCAAAGCTGCCTCCAGCATCCACCACCTGGCATTGCCAACCCGTTTCTCCATTAGCATACGTGCACCCGCCAGGGCCCAGCTCCCTTCGCGCGGTTGGAGAGCAGCAGGCAGCGCAGTCGCTTGTGATCTGCTTACCGGTATGGCAGTGGTGGCCACGCTGCCTGGAATCACCGACGCGATGCCATCGGTACCCAACACCACTGTGCTCTGGCTCATGTTTACCCAGCCCACAGCTGGGGTATTGTTGTGCTCCAGTGTGCCCTTGCCCACACTCACGTTCACGTCCTCCTCCGGGCCACGCAGAGCTGGGATCTTGCAGTGCAGCGCGTTGCCGGCCCCAGCGGCCCCGGAAGGGGGGTTGGCCTGTGCGCTGTGCCCTTCGCTTAGGTCCCGGAGAGCCCCGGAGGTCGCCTGTGCCTGGGAGCTGTTGAGTTTACAAAACCCTACTCCGGGCTGCTGGGCCTCACAGGCTCTGGCATCCGTGGACTGGAAAGTTTGGGCGCCGGTGGAAGCGGACCTAGGCACACGTGGCGGCGCGGCGGTAGCCGCAGCAGCGGCGGCGGCAGGCAGGTCCTGTTCAGGGCTGGTCCCGGGTGCACGTGGGCTATCCCGGTGGCCCGGCACTGCTGCCTCCAGGCTGTTGGTTGGTTGCTTATTCATTTCCTTGGTAGCACTGCAATCCTGCAAAGACAACGTCAAGTTCGTGCAAAACAAACAAAAAAAGGTCACAGCAGCATTAAAAATAAAATATATGCTTCTGCATACACAGATGCACTCCTTCCGGGTCCAGACACAAAATACACGGGGGAGCGAGCAAAAGGAATCGGCGTTTCGCAATTCGCCAGTGCTGTCTGTAACCCTGGGACATGAAGATGTTAATATTCCCTCCCTCCTCTCAAGGTGGAGGATGAACTAAGAACGAAGAGTGGTTTGGGAAGGGGAAAGGAGGCGGGCAGTGTAGAAATAACGCTACAGACAGGAGCTCCCTGCCCTCTGTGGATTTCAAATCAAGGCTATGGGTACCACATCCCTTTCACCATTGTGGAAAGATTCTTTAATTTTCCGCCCCATTTCCTTTGTCATTCAACAATGCACATTGCCTCTTTTTTTTTTTTTCTCTCTCTCTCTCTCTTTCTCACATAGAAAAGCTGTGATCACAAACTGATGCTCTGGCCTAGACCAGGGCTGGAAGCCACATGGGTAATGTCAAACTCCAGCACTCCAAACCTACCTCAGCAACCCAGGTAGCAAAGCCAAAGATAAAGGGTTTTATCAAAATATTACCAACAATAAACGGCCCTGCAACTGAAACAATGAACAGATACACAAAGTAGTAGTCTGACTTTGACCCTTCCACAGTCTACATTCGATTCTAGACCCCTAGAAATGTAAGGGATCTTGCCAACTGTTTTTGTTTTTCTGTCCATTTCCAGGAACCTAATGGCCTTCTTTTCCCTGATCTTGACTGAGAACCAAAACTCACCAATAATTTTCATTAGCTTCTCCCCTCCCCCGACCCCGTTGATTTTTAAACATAAAGACTCGCCAGCACTGGGTTTCCCTTCGGCTTCCTCAAGCTAGAGTTGCCTTCCAGAGTTCCATGTTAGGAGAAATAATTCGTTCACTGTAAAACTAATCAAGTTACCTTCTTCTCAACCAAAAGCCTCCCCTCTAGCAGGTTTCACCAACGCACAGACTGAGCTTAAGCGTAGAAAACCCAATCCCTGGTCTCCAGCCGGCATTTTCAATAGCTCCTAGGAACCAGAGCCACTCGTGGGTGCAGCATCCTGACTTTCAGCACCAGGGAGAGTGCCTGGGATCCGGCTACGGAGCTGCAGACTTCCCAGCCCCTCCGACTAAGGGAACCTCTCCGGGCCCTCAGGCAAGGCTCTCAAGTACGAACAGAATACCCGGGCTTCAATCTTCAAAAATGGTTCTCTGCCTCCCACCTCTTGCACAGATGTTTCCAAAATGAAATACCCTAAACGAACCTGCCATCCGGATTCCCACACCCACCTTTCCTCTTAAGAGAATAAAAGCAAGCACTCACCGTATCTGATGTGGACGGCAGATCGAAACGTAGAGTAAAACCTACTACTGGACTAGGCTTGGCCCTGGAACAAGAGGCGCTTTCTATATCTCCCTGGGAAAGGCCGGGCTTGCGTCAGTGGGAAGCAAGGTGCCCTTCGTTTGACACCTTCCTGATAATACGCGTTTGATAAATCACTACCCCTCTGGATTCGGTTTTTAAAGGGACAACAGCCTGGAGTACGCTGCCCTGTTGTCACTCCGGCGGCGGGAGGGGGCTGCGTGTTTGGCGTGACTCATGTGGGTCTGATTACTAAACCAAAGCCAGTGGGAGGGAACAAGAAAAGTTTCCCTCCTCCTAATTAGGGGAGACGTGGGAGAGACACGTCCCACTGCGTCCAAGACTCCTAGACGAGGCACAGCCGGCAACCAAGTGAATTAGGCTGTAGTGGGGGGGGGGGGGTTAAATCGGTCCTCTTCCTCTTCCACCAAATTCTCTTTAGGCCTCCCTGAATCTGTCAGATTCTAAAGTAACACTCCTCAAAATAATGGCGGCCCTGTCTCCGGTATCCAAACAGGTCTACAATGCCTGTTTCAGGCTAGGGTCCTGCACTTGGTGAGGGCACACCAACCTGGTCAGTGTGTGGCGTCTAGATCCCCACACCCCAACCTTTCCGGGAAGCCAGTCTGAGAAAGCAGTCTGGGAAGGATCCCTAGTTTTCGTTTAAACAAGAAAATCTAGTTTTTGCACCCCTGTTTTGTCTTTGCTAATCCTGGGTACAACTGCTGTTTCTCATCCAATTTTTTTTAGCCTCTTCTAGGGGAAAAAAATAAGAATTTTTAAGCACCGACTTAGTCCTTCAGCCACTTACAATCCCATTTTTTCTCCATAGCCCTTTAAATAAAAAATCCTTTAAAATCAAGCCTGATTGGAAAGTGCGGTTTTATCCTAAACCAGGAACTCCAGCAACCCAGGGCAGATCTGGTCTTCTGGGAAACCATAAGAAGACGGTCAACCCTAAAAGGCACGGGCGCTGGGGACTAGGGTGGCCAAGGTTATGTAAAGGTGAACTATGGACTTTACCTAGGGTACTAGGCAGCGACTGCAATCACGGAAGGGGAAAGCCCTTCACAAAGACGTCGTCAGGAGACTAGAAGCAATGTGCCTCCTTCTCCCTAGTCTTGACAGCTTAGCTAGGGAACCGTGGCCGCCCTAACGCAAAGCTTGGAAAGCGCGGCGCTGAGCTCAGCGGGGACCCACTGCCTCCGGGTCCACACCGTCGCACTCGACTGGGCCTTCTCCCGGCGGAGCCAGGACAAAGCCGCGGCGGCCGAGGGCGCAGGCTGCGGAGGCAGATTGTGGTGGGCGCCGCGGGCATTGCTGAGCCAGCTCTGGTATCCTCCCTTACCCTTCCAAGACTCCAAAAGTGATAGGTGTCTCTGTGAGCCTGGTTCGCCCAGGACAGTCACCTGGATCCAGGGACTGCGCTATTTGGGGGTGGGGGATGGTGCTGGACTTGGTGAGTATGTAGCCAGGGAGCCCTGTCCTTTCAGCGCCTTTGGGTCCCAGGCAGCCTTTTATTGACGTTTAACTGAGCTCTCACTGCTGGGCCATCTGCAAGGCTTCCATGAAATTATCGCATTTAAGTTTGCTAACCGCCTTTCAGGAACTATTTCAAGCCTCTGAAAGCTAAGGTCGAAAGGTCTATTTTGAACCCCTAAGAGGTTACTGACCCTCCACAGCCTGTCATCTGCACCAGTCACCTACTCAACCGAGAAATGGGGAAGGTCTCAGAGGAGGAGTAAGGGACTGAGGGGGACTCCGGGGTACTGGGGCAGAAGGCGGCTCTGGAAGCGGGAAGGTACGACAATAGCGGAATATTCCCCCCAAATCCCTACTCTTCTTCAGAAACAGACTCCAGATTTCAACAAGGGGAATGGATAAACGTGGAGGGCAGCTTTGACCTCAATGGAGTCCTGAAACCCTCCGCACCTAGTTAGATTCACGTCTAGCTCTCCGGTCCACAGGTCACTTTGACAGCAAATAGTCACGACTTCAAAGCTTCTGGCCAGTCTCCAAATTTGCATTCGAGCAGCCCCCGCCAAACTCTTGACGTGGGGCGTGTGAACGCCTGGCCAGTATGGAGGGTTATGCCTAGGTGGCCGAGTCGTGAGGGACTTCTCCCCACCTCCTTCCACCCACACTATGTCGCTGAGCGTGAGTGATGCATGGCGCCCCCGCTCAGTCTCCAGACCTGACGCGTGGCCCAGCCAAGCGCGCTTTTGGGTTAGCATGGGGCTAATCAGGCCCTGCAGAGGCGGGTGACGTGCAGGAGCCGCTATAGCTCTGGCTCTACAAAGGGGGCCTCCTCCAGCCGCAAGATTCCAGAGAGGAGGGGCTGCAGATAGACTGGAGGGAGGGTTCAGACATCACACGAGAGGAGTCGCTCTGAAAGGACAGTGACCGGCCAAAAGAGGAACACTCCCTTCAAACCCAATGAAGTAAGGGCCTGGCCCTGGGGTGCATCATCTGGAGTCCAGTTGTGTGTCAGCACCTGTGAGGCTCAAAACATGGATCTGCGGAATTAAATAAAATTCATAAATTAATTAAAAGGCAGAAATGGGCAGGATGAAAAAGTCTGTCACACACACACACACACACACACACACTCCCCACACACATAGGCTTCCACCCCCTGCCTCCTCTGCCGGCTGTTCAGAGTGATAATCTGGACCGGTGCGCACAGCAGCCAAGGAGCCTGTAAATCCGCATCCATCAGTGCACAACCGTTCGGTCGGAATTAGCCAGTCGCTATGACCTTAATTACTTTGTCAAAGATGAAAAATAGTAATTGATTTTGTCCTCTATCACTTGCCTCTCTCCCCTCCTTCCTTGCAGATAAGCAAATAAATAGCTATTTGCGAAGACCGTGTCTACCACCCGGCTGAGGCAGCCTAGTGGAAAAAGAACTGTCTGGCTATATAGCACTAAAGCCAGCTCTGGAGCAGCTGGAACTCGGGCGGGCTGGGAGCACTCAGAGGACAGCCATGCTAAGCCAAGTCGTGGCCCTCCTTCTCCCCAAAGGAAGAGAGGAGGGGAAGGCAAGTGTATTTCACTGCAAGCTCACTCTTCACCCCGTGCTGGTGGCTTAGCTTTCCCTGGTCGTCAGGACTCGGTGCAAGGAAAAACCCGCAGTGTGATTCATCAGAAAGGCCAGGGAACTTGCCTAGGGTCTGCAGGCAGAGTCCGGATTGGAGCCGCAGGGAACCTCTCTGTGGATTCCAGTCTACTCCATATCACACAGAAGAAATGAATCGCGCTGTGAACGGTGGGTTTGTGTCAACACTAACCACCTCTACAGATGATGGATGTGAGGGCACCATGTGAGTTTCAGGTGACATTGGTGACATTCAAGAAGCCACGCAGTATTTCGCTCTCTGTTGCTGCTACTGTCTGCGCAGTGTTGCCCTGCCCGTTAAGAATCTGAGTTCTGCAGACAGAATGCAGCACCTCCTGATTCTGTGACCTTGAAGGACATTGTCTATGTGTTAAATAAAGACAAGAATTAAGCAGTGGGCAGGGTGCTAAGGGGCTTGAGGAGAAAGGGGAGTGTGCATTTGAAGTGAACAGATTGAAGCTGGCTACCTGGCTACCTGGTACGCCTGAGCCTTGCCTATTGCTATTGCTCTGTCTAGATGGACAGTATGCTTGAAGACTCACAGGTTTAGTAAAAACAGCAGGATCTCTGTACCTGGCTCAGAAGGTGCAATATGGATTAAAAGATACAAAGAGCTATTATCTTTCCAAAAATACATCAAGTGTTCACCTTGATCTTTAAAATCTTATAATTGCCCTAGAAAAAGTGCCCAAACCCTGAAGCTGCTAAGGGGGTGTTCAGAAGCACCTCGGTTTCTATCACACCTTAATACAGTTCAGAAGCTTGGATCAGCCTCATAGGCCAGTTCCCCCTTAGGAGCTCAAAGCCTCCTTCCCCAGACCATCCCTCAGATTCCATCCTGAGGACCTTGTTGTACCAACTGCAGGTCCAGATCCAGCCTCCTGCAGGCTGCAGCAGCAATGAGGAGTCCCGCATCACCCAACACTGCAGCAGCCTGCAGGCCAGTAGGTGCTGGCCACAGAAGCAGGGAAGCTTAGAACAAGCTGTAAAGAACCTTCAAGGACATCTGCAGTCCCTGCTTCACTTTCCCAGTGTGAGAAAAATCCCAAGAGTCACTTGTAACAATGGAAACAAAGGCTATTAGCATCTTCCTCTGAAAAACACACTGTGCCCTCCTTCGAGCTAGCAACACCAGGCTTAGCAATGTAGTCCAAAGCAGTTAAAAAAAAAAAAAAACCTTTTTTTTTTATTGTGCCACAATTGGCAATGTAAAAGACTAAAGGAGAGTGGAAGCATGTGTGCATTACATCATTACGAAGCAATATTTTGCTGGTGTTAAAAGTGAATTAATGTCAGATGGATATTGGGGATTTTCATAAAATCTTGAGATAAACCCCATATGCAAAGTGTGTATAAAATGATCCTATTTGGGGGAATTAGAGATATAGTTCAGCTGGTAGATTACTTGCTCACTGTGCCCAAAGACCCGAGTTCAAACCCCTACACTCAATGGGAATGGTGGTGCACACCTGCAATGTCAGCACTTGGACACGGAGGCAGGAGAATCAGAAACTCAAGGTCATTCTTAGCTGCACAGTAAGTCTGAAGCCAGCCTGAGATACATGTGACTCTGTTTCAAAGTAAAGAAATAAAATGGTATTTTGTGTAAAAACGTAAATAAAACTATCTGGAGGGCCAGGACCCAGAGGCCAGACAGCCCACTGACCTGGCTAGAAGCAAACACAACTGGCAAGAAAAAAAAATCAATGAAATGACTCCTAATAATATTCTGATATACATACATTGGTGCTGTGTTGGGGGAGGCTTCTGTCCCATCCAGTCCTGGAATAATCACACAAAAACTATATTATTTGCAACATTGTTTGGCCAATAGCTTACGTGTATTTCTAGCTAGCTCTTATATCCCAAACCAACCCATCTCCATTAATCTGTGCATCACCACAAGGTAATGGCCTACCAGCAAATTTTGACAGGCTCCCGCAGAGGCATCTGTCTCCTGTGGCGGCTACATGGCTTCTCTTTGAGTCTGCCTTTTTTCCTCCCAGCATTCAGTTTAGTTTTCCTACTTAGCTCTATTCTGCCAAGCCACTGGCTGAAACAGCTTTATTCATTAGCCAATAAAAGCAACACATAGAAGGACTTCCCACAACACCTCCCCTTTTCAGTCTAAATAAAAAGGAACATTTTAGCTTTAACGTAGTGAAATTACATATAACAAAACAGGTATTAGCAAAAATTACAGTTACAATATTTCTATCTATTTTATCTTTTGTTATAAGTGAGGAAACTACAACTATAATTTTCTATTCTTTAAATCCATCAAAGACTCCAGAAGGATATAATATTACCTAAGCAAACAGAAAGAGCATTGTAAGCAACTTTTAAAACTCTTGAATTGACAGAGAAATCTCGCTGCCTGGACAGTCACCCAGAGTTCTTCTGTGCCATTGCAGGCATCCATCTTCAGCCTACTGGCCCATAGAATCCAACAGACTTTTCCGTGAAGCAGGAAATCTCAAAGACAATTCTGCCTATATCGGCAGTAACTTTTTTCTGTATCCTGCAGAATGTCTGGCAGACACTTTTAATATTTATTTATTTATTTATTTATTTATTTATTTATTTATTTATTATGTATACAATATTCTGTCTGTGTGTGTGCCTGCAGCCCAGAAGAGGGCACCAGACCCCATTACAGATGGTTGTGAGCTACCATGTGGTTGCTGGGAATTGAACTCAGGACCTTTGGAAGAGCAGGCAATGCTCTTAACCTCTGAGCCATCTCTCCAGCCCTTCTGGCAGACTCTTTCATGAAGCAGGAACCCCAAAGGACTATCTCACCTTTAGGCAAGTTTAGTAGTCATTTTTCTGTGGGTCCTGAAAGTTCAGTCAAGCAGTTCAGGCAAGAGCAGTTTCTTGTCCAAATGGAGTTTGCAAACAAACTCCATAAGGAGGTTCCAAGTAGATTGGTGCTACTAGGAACAGATGTGTCTCACTGTCATAAAAAGTCTAAGTTTTTAAAAGATTTTAAATGCCATATTCTGAAGGTCTCTGGAAGATTTGAAGAATACCTATCTATCTAATTGAAATATATCTCTATATATCTAGAAAACCTAACTAACATGACTCTGTAGTCATGCTTATAATAGCTTGACTATTATAGATGATTATCTATTACCTGAATTTCTTAATTATACATTACATTTTTAAATGAGCTGCACAGCACATTACCTTAATTAAGAGCTGAAATATACATATAACCAAATTGGCCTTAAGTTTATATCAATTGTTGGGCCAAAATTATCTCAGGGCCTGTACCTCAAAGCCTACATGACAGAAAAAAGCCTGACTCAAGTACTTTCAGGTCTGTAGAACAGAGAAAAGCCTGACTCAAATTTGAGTGAGGATGAAACAGCAAAAGTTAAGGAGATGCCCCTCCAGCCAAAGGGTAGGTTTGGCTGCCTCTCATTGGATGGGGATACCCCACATCACACCATCTCACTTAAGCTATATAAGCTGACTCTCACAGTAATAAACTGGGTTCCTGCTTGACTTGGCTCCCTATCATGTCTGATTGTCCTGCATAGTGGGGCTGCAGAATGGGTGGATAGTGCACTCACCTTTCCCTAGGGAATAAGGAGACCTAGCAATGACTAGGGGAATAGGGAGACCAAGAAGCCTGGCAACTGGAGGCTCAAAGAAGCCAGCAGTCAATAAACCAAGATCCATACCAATGTAAAGTATCCATCTCTATAGCACATCCCCCTTTAAATGTAAACAAACATTTATAAACAATATTTGGGAATTTGGGCATAGTTCTTTTCAAACTGGTTTTTTTTTTTTTTTGGGTGAAGTAATTTTGGTTGTTTATAGTGACCTTTCAGGGGGGAATCTTGATCCATCAAATCACATTAGTCTGTAAGGAATCCACAGGTTCACATCCTCTGTGGAAACAAAAGTAGAACTCTTTTTCAAAGTGACATAACCTTAGACCCAAATTTTGAAGTCAAGATACCTTTAAAACATATATGTTGGTTTAGCTTATCAGCCCATACAATGAAAGGTCTCTCTGTACTTAGCTCCTTCACTGTCAAATTCTAAAGAAAACACAATAATATACAAAATCCAAACTCTCGGTTGATATTTTATCTTTACATGGCTTATTTTTCTTTATTTCTTTAATCTATGACTGTCTGTATTCTGTCTCTTTAAAGATTTTGTTTTATTTTTTTTAACAATTTACTTTTTTTTAAAAATAACTCTATATTTTTTCTCTCTCCTAAGCCTACATACATTAATCTAACAAGGTGACCCATATAGAGGTCTTTTTGTTTTAAATCTGAATCTGTCTTTATTGTATATTTGTAATTATTTTCTGACCAGAAGCACCTTTTTTTAAATTGCTAAGCAGCTATGACTAGGACCAACTCTGTGGTCCTGCCTGCTTGCTCCTTTCATTCCAACATAGTGGAGGCATGTTCACTGCCTCTGAGAGCCATTCTTCTGCCCCAGATCCAGGATTGCAGCAGGTCTGTGTCACCATTAAGCAATTTGTAACATGCTGCTCACAGACCCTATTTAAATGCTCCATAGCTAGACCTCCCAAAAGAGTCAGAACCTTTCATACTGGTGAACCAGAAAGTCACCACTTTTAAAGAAGCCAAGTAGTTTTTACTGCTAAAGCTGAGTCAGGAAACCTCTTAAAGGAGCCACGTCTCTGCTTTCTGCCAGCAAACAGAGCAAGAATCTGTGTTAAACTCTGGTTTTTTTGTGTGTGTGTCTAGAATTCCTTTTTAAGATCTCTCAGGTTTTTAAGTGGATTTAGTTGACTATGTTGGCACCAATTTGTTGGGGGAGGCTTCTGTCCCATCTGGTCCCTCAATAAACACACAGGAAATATATTATTTGCAATACTGTTTGGCCAATAGCTTAAGTATATTTCTAGCTAGCTTTTATATCCTAAACTAACCCCTCTCCACTAGTCTGTGCAACACCACAAGGTCAGGGCCACAGCGGCAAAGTTTCAGTGGGCTCCAGCGAAGGTGTCTGTGTCCTGTGGCAGCTACATGGCTTCTCTTTGAGTCCACCTTCTTTTCCCCAGTATTCAGTTTAGTTTTCCTACCTAGCTCTATTATGCCAAGCCACTGGCTGAAACAGCTTTATTCATTAACCAATAAAAGCAGCACATAGACAGAAAAACTTCCCACATCAGTGCCTAGCCCAAATGTCATCAGAGAGGCTTCATCCAGCAACTGATGGAAACAGGTGCAAAGACCCACAAACAGACATTAGGCCAAGCTCAGGGAGTCCTGCAGAAGATAAGGAAGAGGAATTATAGGACCCAGTGGTGTCAAGGACACCATAAGATAACCCACAAGAATGAACTAACCTGGGCTCATAGGGGCTCACAGAGACTGACCTGCCGGCCAGGGAGATCACATGGGACTGATCTAGGCCCTCTACATAGATGTTACACGTGTGTACCTTGGTCTTCTTGTGGGACTCTTTAACAGTGGGAGCAGGGGGTGTCTCTGACTTTTTTGCCTTCCTTTGGGATCCTATTGCTCATATTGGGTTGCGTTATCCAGCTTTAATAGGAGAGCAGGTACCCAGTCTCATCACAACTTGACATGCCATGGCTGGTTGATATCCATGGGAGGCCTGCCTTTTTATGAGGAGAAATGGAGGAGGAGTGGAGGGGGCAGGTGTGAAGACATGAGATGGGGGGGGGGACTGGGATAAGAAGAGGAAAGGGAAACTGAGACCAGGACATGAAAACAAAATAAACAAATAAATTCAAAATAAAAAGCAAACGAAAGCTAGAGTCTTACACATGTGCACACACTGTGGCCAGGTGTGGAAGCACACGTAGGAGGAGGCGATTAGGAATTATACTCACTGACTAATGGTGTGAACATTACTGTGATTGGGGACACAGCAGGGGGCAATAAGGGCAGCCAAGGGGAAAGGGGAAAGGACAGGGAGGCTAGACTCTAAAGTCTAACTGTACGATAACCCACAAATTTATGTTAAAATCCTGTCTATACATTTTTAAGAGAATGGATTCAGCAGTTGAATCTGTCACCCGAATTAACAAGAAGACTCACCAAGCAGGCCTCCCACTCGCGCGTGTTAGTCAGTACCCATAGCCCCTGTCTTTCTCTGTAGACAGTGCAAAACACGGAAGCCCGGTAATTAAGGTGCCAATATCCATATCATTAGTCCTCCTTTATTTCTGAAGCCAGAGCGGACACTCAGGCTGTCCTTGAACTCGCTACATAGTCGAGAATGACCTTGCACTTATGATCTTGCTGCCCCTACCCTGAATGCTGGAATTGCAGGTGTGGAGATGGAGCCTGGAACTCCACTCAGGCTAGGAAGCATGCTACCAGCTGAGCCAGCTCCCAGGGCTAATCCTGCATCTGAAATCCTGTCCCCTCGCCTTGCTTTGCTGGGAAGGGAGTGAGGTCTAATTAAGACCTTCAGATGACAGAGACCTGAAAATGTGGTATTGTCATGTTCTTTCTATCCCATCTTTAACATCCAGTAAACATGAAAACAATGAGAATTTCACCAGATTAAAGTTTTATTCTTTCCTACCCATGAATGCCTTTTTGGTAAACACCATACATTCAGTTCTGTGTTCTTTCCTGTTCTCGGTAGCGTCTTTACTCATTGTGTGCATTTGGTAACTGTTCAGTAATTTTCCAGTTATGAGGCTTCTGTGATTATCCATCTGCTCAGATTCCCGAAACTAAAAGTAGGAGATCTAGCCTCCCATGAGAGGGTGGGTCTTAGTCACATTCAGTATTGAAGGCCATAATTCTTTGAATGCATTGGGTACAAGTTAATTGACACGGTTGTCTGCCAAGTCAGTAAACCCTCACTTTGCCTGGTCTTCTCTGGCTGTCCTACTTAGCCTGGGGTAGGATTTGAGTTCACTGTCAGGCAAACCTTGCATGAATCTCCACAAACAGAGCGGAACAAATGCGGGCAAGCTTCGCTGATCAGGTAGCTTGTGGAGCTAAGCACGGCTGTGCAAAGATTCAGTTAAGTTTGAGAGGGCAGGTCAGTGGTCCTGGATGGTGCCGGTAGACCCTGATGCCATTCGCAGAGAACAGCCGCCAGACAGCACTTCCGCTGGGTCAGAACTGTCAGGCTTTGTCTGTGCATGCAAGCACCTTTGAAATTTTTGTCAAAGGGACCGTGGACATTACTGCCAAATTTGTGCCTACCGGTTTTGTTAGGCTGTAGCATGCCACAGGATGAGACCCAATCAAACAATGGCCGTGAAGAATCTGACCCTGATGTTACCATTAGGGCTTGGAAATGATCCTGAATCTTCTTAAGCATTCTCTTAGTATTTGCATTCTAATCTAGACCTGTCCCTGTGCGGCGAACTCACAATAGTTAGAAGAGAGTGATAAGTGTGAGCCAAGCTCAGGAACTCCTCAGCTGTTTGTCCTCAGCGGTTACTCAGCCTCACCATCTTGCTTTTCCTTTCAGCAAGACTGGTTCCCAGTGGCGAGTGACTTCCAGTGAGTGTCCCGCAGGCTTTAGCACAGGGACGGACAGAATGAAACAGCTTCCTTGAGATACTGGATTTGGAAGTTACCCAAGAAGTCACCGATTCTTATGTGAAGCCCAGCATGTCTGGATTTGTTAGCCAAGTCTTTATTCTTCTCATCTTTCTTAACAGGGCACGGATGTTGTCTCTTTGTGTGTGTGTGTGTGTACATGTGTACGTGTGTACATGTGTACGTGTGTACATGTGTACATGTGTGTGTGTATTTTCCCCTGAAAATGCCAGCTCCTGCTGTACTCTGCCTTTGGAACTACAGAAACCTCCGCAGCCCTCCTCCCAGAGGCTCATTGCTTCTCCTCCCTAGTTTTCCATAGTCAGGGTTTGCACACACCCTAAGCCTTTCTAGCATCCACTACCTCTCAACTGTTCACCCCTCGAGTGTCTTTTCCTATTTACATGTAAGTTAATTAAAATGAAACTAAATGTAAAATTTTATTCTTCAGTCACAGTAAATAAATTCCTAGTGTCCACTGGCTATCTGGACTGGATAATATGGAGCGGTGCTGCCTTGGGAGATCCTGTGGGGAGGTACTGGACTAAGCTGCGAGCTCTGCAAATGCAGATGGCATGATTTTAAGAGACATATTCATTCTTTCACAATTATCTCCCCCTACCCTTACATACGCACAAACACACACACACACATACAGAGTGAACTTTGGTCACATTGCCCCATTGTCCCCTCTAATCTCTTCCAATAAGCCTCCCTCCCACTTTCAAGTCCTGATGTGTGTGAGACCTGCTGTATTTCATTAGGGTTCTCTCATGAGCATCGGGTAGTGGGACTACCTGGTCCTGATGTGTGTGAGACTTGCTGTATTTCATTAGGGTTCTCTCATGAGTATCAGGTAGTGGGGTTACCTGCTTGAGTGAGGGCTACTTATCAGTGGCTACACCACTGAGGAATAAGGTCCCCCTCCCTCCAGGAACCATTAAACCTGAACTCTGTGTCATCTATGTATATATCTTTGCCCACATCTCCGCGTTGGACTCTTGGGTTGGGCGCCTGACATGAAACTGCTCATAGCCGGGAATCTAGTCTTGTTAGTTCATTTGTATACACTGTCATAGAGCTGTGTGAGAAGATGCACCCACACTGTGCAGAGGAGGACAGTGCTCTGTGCTTCTCCCCACTCCTCCTCCTGGGGATGCCCAGCAATCGCTAGCTACAGAGGGGGACAGTGCTCTGTGCTTCTCCCCACTCCTCCTCCCAGGATACCTCTGGCTGACGAAAAAGGCATTGTGTGCTTCTCTAAAGAACAAACAGAATTTCTCTTTACCATAAAGGATTTTTTTTTAATGAAAGAATATTTCTTGGTAAATCTAAATATTCGTAATTGTCAGTACACACAATATCCACGTTTTACAGCGATTAGGACCAAACAAATGAGCCCATCTGTTTACACAGGATTTAATTACACAGTTTTGGGAAATGATGCAAATGTCGTCAGAACAAGCAGGGTCCGTGAGCAGCTCCTCTGCAGGGAAAACGCCTGGGTCAGGGCTCCCTCTGCTTTCCGCAAATTGTCTGCATGATGACGTGCTTTTCCAGGTCATTAGCCTGGGCACAGCTTGGGGAGGGGGGCACAAAATGAAGAGCTCCGTGCAAGCCATCCTAGGGTCGGGGTGATTGGTGGAGCCAACAAAGGAAAGCCCCTCTGTCACTGACCCCTGAGGGAGCATTTGGGGAACGTTGGCGTCTGTGATGGGCATGGTTCAATGCTCCCGTTGTTTCTTGAAGGCCTGCTTTCACTGATACTGAGAGAAAAAGGTGGACTGTGCCCCGTGTGGGCTGTTCAACCTGATGCCAGCAAAGACATTTAGGATGTTGTTTGTGAGACAAGGCTTTCACGGAGGGCATCTACAGCATGTTACCAGAAGGCTTTCTGAGTTCCCGAGAGTTCTATTGTGATCTGTGATGCTACTGTGTCTTTTCTTTTCCTCTCCTTCCCCCCCTCCTTCTTTCTTTCTTTCTTTCTTTCTTTCTTTCTTTCTTTCTTTCTTTCTTTCTTTCTTTCTCTCTTTTCTCTGTCTTTCTTTCTTTTCTTGAAACAGGGTCTTACTATGTAGCCCTGGCTGGAACAGAACTGAGAGAGAGAGAGAGAGAGAGAGAGAGAGAGAGAGAGAGAGAGAGAGAACCTGTCTCTGCCTCCCTTTTGCTGGGATTAAAGGTGTGCCCCTCCACACCCAGCTCTATGATGTTGTTTAATTTAATTTTTACTATTCATATGAGCATTTTGCCTTTATGAATGTCTGTGTACCACACGTGTGCCTGGTGCCCACAGAGGCCAGGAGAAAGCTCTGGATTCCCCAAAACTGGAGTTACAGCTGATTATGACCACCCCCACATGAACACTGGTTATTGAAACTGAATCCTCTAGAAAAGCAGCTGGGGCTCTAAACTACTAAACCATCTCCCAGCCCTGCTAAGTCTTGGTCTTATAGCATAGAAAGGACATTTAAGAAGGGACTTTATCTCATCGGGAATTGTGATTACAAGGGGTAGAAACCCAACTTAAAGATGACTGCCTCTCAGGGAGCCAGGAGACAGACAGAGCATGGTTAGAACATTAACACAGATGATTGACAGGGGACAGACAGAGCACGGTGAGAACATGAAAGCCGATGGCTGCCAGGTTGCCCATAGCACCTTCTTCTCTCTGGTCTTGATCTCTGTCAGTCTTTCTGTCTTGTTCTCTCAAACTCCGGCACCCTAGAAAGCAGACCGCTCCAGGGAACGGCTTCCCATCCTCATAGATGAACACACTAATAAAAAAGGGAAAAGGCCACCTGGTGTTAGCTAGCATCTTTGTTACAGCAGCTCAGATTCTACTGACACAAACAATGGACTTGCCTTGCAAAGTCCCACCAAGCCTGCCACCATGGAGCAAGCAGACATTTGCCAAGTTGATGCAATGTCTGTGAAACTAGAGCACTCTTTGCCACCTTACTTGATTGACAGACCTTCCAGCCATTCTTCTTGAACTGAGCTGAACTGGTTTTCAAACCCATTCTTTCAACCTGACCTAGCAAGGTCACCTCAGTGAGGTGAGCAGCGTCTGTCCCCAGGGAAGTCTGAGTGTCTATTGCCACCACTGTTTGGCTTTCGGATGCAGGGCAGAACACTGCTCACTACAGCATCCCCAGATGGCACTGGCTGCTGGGATCCAGATACCGTGTTCAGTGCCTTTGATCCACAGTCTGACAATGGGAGGTACTTTACAGATCAAGAAACAGTATTAGAGAGGTTCGGTGAGTTACCTGGGGCCACACAGATACAGAGCCCCAGGTGGTGTGTCGTTCCACAGCCTGTGTTGCTCTTACTGGATGTCTATCACTAAGCAGGCTGTCTGCCTCAGCATTCCCAGCTAAGAGCAAGAGAGCCGGGGGGGGGGGGGGGGGCTTTCTCCTAGGCCATTTACTGGGTGCTGCGACCTTCTGAGCTCTAAACTCTTTGGGAGGGTTTTAATGAGGAAGTGTGTCCATCACACACAAACCTGTGCGCCAGATACTGTTGAGATCTGACAGAGTAAGAGTTGAGTTGGGTTTCTTGAGAACAGATTGGAGTCCAAACCACCAGCAGATAGATCCTCAGCGTGTGGTTCTAGCGGGTAAGTAAGGTCTTTACGGAGGTGATTGAATTAAATTGAGGTTCTCAAGGTGCACCCTCATTCAATGTAATTCGTGTCCTTATAAAGGCGGAGCTGACTCACAGCGATAGACGGGTATGCTTGCAAGATGAGTGAAGAGCGGAGGGAAGACAGGCATGGATAAGCCCATGAGGGACTTAGAATAGTCCTCTCCACAGACTCCCCTGAGGAATGCCAGCTCAGCGGGTAACTGTTGCTCTGCTTTCTTACTGCAGTCTCCCCTTTCAGTGAGGAGCATTGCAGTACGTGGTCCGCAGGCTCAGCCGTGGGGAAACAGTCACAGTGTGCAGGGAAGGCAACACTCTCTCTGATTGCACCGGCCTATCTACTTTGGACGTAGGGTTCCTATTCTCAGGCTTGTACTGGAGCAACCTGGGCTCCAACCTGCAGACAGTAGCTGGGAGAACTTCTCAGCCTCTGTAAGCACAAGCCAATCTGGTAGTAAGTATCTTTCTACACACTTCCACACTCTACTGGTTCTGTGTCTCTGCAAAGAGAAATACTAATTCCCTCCCCCAACACCAAAAATCTACCTTGTCCTTAATATTCCAAAATAAGACCCTGACCCTGAGGTAAAACATAGAGCTTATTTAGATTTTGAAGCCCAGATTCCCACAATGATAGGGAGAAACCTGATAGTCTTCTTTTTTTTTTTAATATTTATTTATTTATTTATTTATTATGTATACAATATTCTTTCTACATGTATGCCTGCAGGCCAGAAGAGGGCACCAGATCTCATTACAGATGGTTGTGAGCCACCACGTGGTTGCCGGGAATTGAACTCAGGACCTTTGGAAGAGCAAGCAATGCTCTTAACCGCTGAGCCATCTCTCCAGCCCCTGATAGTCTTCTTAACTCTCATCCTGTATCCTCAAGCTTGGGACTACGTTAAGTGTAGGCTCAGGGGCACACCTGCTTAACAAGACTGCAGAACTTGGTTACTATGCCAGGCAGGGACCAAAAAGAAGCTCTCAGAGAGACCTAGTGCAGACACCACCCAGCCTTGCAAACCCTCTGCAAAGGCTGGCAGAAGAGCGATAGTGGTTCGGTTCAGTTCTCTGGCGGTGTTAGCCTGTTTTTATCACGAAAAAGACATTTTGGTGGACGTATTTTTCAACTATTCTGTTTTCATCTGAAAAATGAGAGTTGATCTAATTATCTCCCGTGACAAATAGGACACTCGTTGGTGCCATCAGTTAGCGTTAGCGTGCAGTACGTATACATATAGGGTATTCCAGAAGGCAGACCACAAGATACATCATCTACAGCATGCTAACTTAGAAATTAAATAGGAAAATGAAGTAATTTAAACTCGGGGAGCTCCAAAATGGAGGGTGATGATGGTGATGTCATTTCAAGGATGCAGGGAACTCCTTAAGGTCCTGCATTGAACGAAGAAGCCGGCAGAATGTTCTCACCTGTGAGAAACACCCATGGGACTGACAGCAGCTATTCTCATTGGCTGCCACTTGGGTCCTCACTAAAACCTGACCTGGGGAGATTAGATGATGCCTAGACATGAAGTGCACAGGGAAACGAGGGCAGATTGTGAAAATAAAGCAGTGACAAACGGATAAAATAAAAACAGTCACTGGGCGGCGGTGGCACACGTCTTTAATCCCAGCACTCAGGAGGCAGAGGCAGGTGGATCTCTGTGTGTTCAAGGCCAGCCTGGTCTACAGAGCTAGTTCCAAGACAGGCTCCAAGGCTACAGAGAAATCATGTCTTGAAAAATAATAATGAATACGTAATAAAATAATAACTACAAAGGTGTGTGAGATGTATCTCCAACCAAGTGCTGAGAAGAGTCGCTGGCTGATGCTGGCTGAAAGACTTCCGTGATAGTATGGTGGTGTATCCCTGCAATCTTCAGGGTTAGCCTGGGCTACAGAGTGAGGCCCTGTCTCAACCTGCCCTCGAAACAAAACCACGCTGGGGCAGGTAGGTGAATGTTCTGGCTGGACTCTACCCAGCCTCCATGTGGCTCCCTCATAGGCAGTTAGGAGGGAAGAACCCTGAGGGAGACCAAGATGGCTTTGTCCCCGGCTCAGGGGAATGGTAAAGCTGGTTTGCATGCAGGTCATACGTGCTTTGTTGGTCTCCAAAGAGGTTAAGACTGGGCATTGTGGAGAGGGGCACTAAAGAGAGGATTCAGAGGTTAAGAGCAATAGCTGCCTCCCTTGCAGAGGACCTGGGTTCCCATCACCCACGTGGCAGCTCACAAGTATCTGTAATTACAGACCCCGGAGATCTATTGCCTCTCTTCTGGCCTCTGTGGGCACTGCACATACATATATGCAGGCAAAACACTCATACTTGTAAAATAATTTTTATATTTATATTTATT
>NW_026068084.1:2466353-2479049 GCF_014885135.2 Alexandromys fortis
TTTTTTTTTTTTTTTTTTTTTTGGAAGTGAGATAATTACAAAACTATCTTAAAGCCACATTTTTGTTGCCAATAGCACAAGACCACAGACCAGGTAAGGCCCCGAGAAAGAAGGTTTAATCTGAATGACAGTTTGTGAAGTCCAAGGTCTAAGGGCTGCCTCTGGCCATCAGTGTCTTCGTGGGGCAGATAGCATTGTGGCAAGAGACAGGAGGCATCCATGTGGCCAAGTCCTCTGCTCTGTCTCACTCTTCTTACAAAGACTTCCTGTAAAGGTCCCGTTAGAGGGACTCCTTATGATCTTGCTGACTTCATACCACCCCTCACAGGCCAGCTCCTGACACCGTAATGGTCTCCACTATTGCTAACAGTTCACAACAATGACTGGACTCCACCGGCTGCTTGTGGGGGGACAAAACCTGTATAAACCAAAGTACAAATCTCCATCTAGGGCAACCGAGAGAGAAGGAAGTCGTGTGCCTGGCACAGCCCTTGGTGAACATGAGCTGTGTTCGACCTGAAATTTCTTGCCGTGATGGCTACTGTTATTTCTCTTGGTCATAAAGCACTCTCTGTGCCCAACACTCACAAAGGTAGCATAAAAGCTGCACAAATGCTGCAAGCACTTACAAAAAACTGTTTGTGTGCTTGTGTTTGTGTGTGTATGAATGTGTGCATGAATGTGTGTGTGTGTGTGTGTGTGCATATACATGAGGAGGTCAAGAACAACCTTGTCATCTCTCAGGTACCATCTTTTTGCCCGTTTGTTTGGTTCAGGGTTTCTTACGGGAGCACATCAAGTTCTAGGCTGGCCGACCTTCAAGTCCCTGTCTCCACCTCTCCGGCACGGGATATAAACTCACACTGCCACATCTACATTTTGTTTTGTTTCTGAGACAGGTTCTTACTACATAGCCCTGGCTGCCCCAGAACACGCTCCGTAAACCAGGCTGGCCTCAAACTCAAAGATCCACCTGCTTCTGCCTCCCTGCCCAAGTGTTGGAATTTAAGGCATACAGCCCCAGACTTAGCATATCTGGATGCTTTACATCAGTGCCAGGATCAGATTTAGGTCCTCAGGTCTGCACGGTAAGTGTTTTAATGACTGCACTATCTCCTCAGCCCTCTTTAAAAGCACATCTTAAAGGAAAATAATTATATTAACAGAAAGTCAGCCCTGTCATATCCGAGATCAAATTCCCCGGACCTTCAAATCCTGTTAAATCCAACTCTCATCCTTTGAAGCCCGCTGAAATGACTGCTTCTCATTCTTTCTCACGTCTTTGTCTCTCCTTTCTGTGAGACGAGGAAAAAAAAACTTTAGAGAAGAAGTCACAGATTTGTAAACCAGTTTTCCAATTACTAAGCGTCTGCAGAGAGAGACGCCATAATTGCTCAAGGTGAAGGCAAAGGGAGAGATAAGAAAGTACATTATCCAGAGGATCGATGGCAGAAGACTAAAAATGCAGGCGCCTTCTCCCCCTACCCCACCCGTCCGACATGATGGAATGAAGCCACACAACTCACCCGCAATCATCCTTGGGTTGATTCGCTTCCCAGCGCCTCAGCCCCAGATGATACAGGGATAACTGTGGCATGAAGGTGAACACAAAGGGCCAGGTGGTCGTTCTGATGGCTGAAGGGCAAGAAAAAGCCTGGTGCAAAGCAATGTAACAAGGGAGATGCTGGGGGACCCCAATCTAAGTCTGACCCATTTTTATCCCATTTGTCCTGTCTTGGGGGGACCCCGATCTGGGTCTGGTATGTTCTCACTCGTTGCTCCCACTTGCCCTGTCTCTGACCACAGACTGCACAAGGCCAGATTTGGACAAGGCTGAGGTCTATGGACCACTGGCATTCGCTTGGCGTTAAGTATCTCCTGGCTGGCCTGGTGATTTTTTTTTTTCTCTTGATCAAATGAAGGTTTCTATCCTTGGATTTTTATGAATACGTGAATGCTTAGCTTTGTTCTCAGAGCCCAGAGTGGAGTTTCTTCCACAGTAGCCTTGTAGAACTCACCAGGTTGTAGGCTTTTAACTTTTTACTGTGAATGGAATCCATTGCCATTGGAATACTGTTTGACTTTGCATATATGCCTCACACTGTTGATAAAAGCCTTATTTATTCGACAACCGTAGACTGAGTAGTATCTGAGCCAGGTTTTCCATGGGAGCAAGCAATAAACAGATACAGGGGCTGCCTTTATTAAGTTTATGATCTATCAGGGAGCATATTAGGCTACTGCGATAAGAATATAAATGAAGCTACTGTTAGCAGCAAACAGTAATTGATTGACTGTCAGGAGTCAGGTACAAAGTGCACAAATATGCGTTAACTCACCGAAGGAAGAGAAGGTTGGCAATGCTCTTATTGCAAAGAATGGTTAAAGAAAACGCATATTTACACAATGGAGTATTACCCAGCTGTTAAAAACAATGATGTCATGAAGTTTGCAGGCAAATGGATGCAGCTAGAAAAAAAATCATCCTGAGTGAGGTAACCTAGACCCAGAAAGACAAACATGGTATATACTCACTCTTATGTGGATACTTAAGCTGTAAAGCAAAGGAAAACAGGCTACAATCCACAGACCCAGGGAGGCTAGGTGACAAGGAAGACCCTAAGAGGGCTGCGTGAATTTCCCTGGGAAGGAGAGATAGAAGAGATCTCCTGGGTAAACTGGGGGAGTGGGGTGTAAGGGACTGGGGTGGGCGGGTTGGAGTGGATAGAGGGGGAGAGTCATGAAATAGATGTCATGATGTGGGGTCTTAGGAGTTAGAGAGGAACCTGGTGCCAGGGAAACTCCCAGAAATCCAAAGGATGACCTCAGCTAAGGGTCCTAGTGATAGTGGAGAGGGTGCCTGAACTGTGACTATCCTAATTGTCATCACAGTGCCTTCACCTAGTAACTGATGGAAGCAGATGCAGAGATCTACAGTAAGCACTGGGCCAAGCTCTGGGTGTCCTGTTGAAGAGAGGGAGGAGGAATGATTGTATGATGGGGGGAGGGTCCACAGAGACAGCTGCCTTGGGCTCGTGGGAGCTCACAGACTCTGAACGGATTCTGGAGCTCATCTAGGCCCTCTGCACGTGGGTGACAGTTGTGTAGCTTGGTCTGTTTGTGGGGCCCCTAGCAGTGGGATCAGGACCTGTCCCTGGTGCATGAGCTGGCTTTTTGAAACCTATTCCTCATGCTGGGTTGCTTTGCCCAGCCTGGATGCAGGGGAAGGAACTTGATCCTGCCTCACCTTGATGTGCCATGCTTTGGTGACTCCCAGGGGAGGCCTGCCCCTTTCTTAATGGAGAGGGAAGAGGAGTGGATGAGGTGGGCAGAGGGGAGGTGAGGCAGGAGAAATGGGAGAAGAGGAGGGAGGGGAGACTGTGGTTGGGATGTAAAATAAATTAAAACTTTCAATTAATAAATTTAAAAAATGTTAAAAAAAATGAAGAGACTCAGTGGGTGAGAGCACTTTCCGCTTAAGCATGGGTACCTAAGTTCACACCATCACCTTAAAAAGCTGCGTGTGGCTGCGAGCAGCCCTGGGATCTCACATTGTGGGGGGCAGAGACAAGAGAATCACTAGGTTTGCCAGTGAGTCAAACAGACTTTTGTCTCAAAAGAGTGTGACAGGGCAGAGTATCTGATGTCGTCTTCTGACTTCTTCATGCCTGTGCACCACCCCCACATGTGTGCGCATGTGTGCTGTGTGCGCGCGCGCACACACACACACATGGGGGGGGAGAGAGAAAAGAAACAGAGAGAGACAGTAGGTAGTGAGATATATGAACTGGCAAGGTTGCCTTCAAGGATGACGCTTTTAGCCCCTGGACTGTGATTGAAGAGGCTCTGGGCATATGCGGTAAGGGAACCCAATTTCTTTTTTTTAAAATATTTATTTATTTGTTATATGTACAATATTCTATCTGTGTATATGCCTGCAGGCCAGAAGAGGGCACCAGACCTTATTACAGATGGTTATGAGCCACCATATGGTTGCTGGGAATTGAACTCATGACCTTTGGAAGAGCAGGCAATGCTCTTAACCACTGAGCCATCTCTCCAGCCCCAGAACCCAATTTCTTTGGTCTGTATACTAAAGGAAGAGATTCTGCTGAGCCCTGCAAGACAAACAGGGTTAGCCTGGGAGGGATAGCTGTGTCCAGCTGCAAACCAGAGAAGCCTGCCACGCAATGAGTTAATGTCCAGAACTGTTGTCGCTGAGTGATTTCTAGAGCCGTCCTAGGTAGGATCTAGGAAATCAGGGCTCTGGACAGCAGCCTTTTCCTTTTTTGACTGTTATACACAACTAGTTCCTGCAGATGAGAGTGAGGGCAGTCTGAGCTGAAAAGATTTTGCTCATATGCCGTCTTCTTAGGAGGAAGGAGCGGCATCTCATGGGGTTTCCTTTACAAACCATTAGCCCACACTGGGCTATATGCCCTCCTTCAGGCAACCCACTTCCTCCCTTGAGAGCAGGAGGTCTCCAGGATTTCGTTGGGGAGGGGGAAAAAGAGAGTGTATTTTTGACTAGGAAACCAACGACATCTGCCAGATCAGACTGAAGTTCTTCCTGATCGCACATGTAAGAACTTGACAACCAACCAGAGCATAACAAAATAAAGGGGCTAGAAGAAGCCCAGTCTGGGAGACAAGCTTGAGCCATGAGACAGGCAGCAAACAGCGTGGACGGCCCTACATGGTGTCCTAAGGAGTTTCTGTGGACCCTGGAGATGAAGGGGAGTCCACAGGGAAGGCAGACAGGTCAAAGGTCTGTGCTGACTGGTTAGAGAAGTCATTCTGACAGCTCCAAATAGAAGACAAGGAAGGGCCGGGTGATGGTGGCGCACGCCTTTAATCCCAGCACTCGGGAGGCAGAGGCAGGCGGATCTCTGTGAGTTCGAGACCAGCCTGGTCTACAGAGCTAGTTCCAGGACAGGCTCCTAAGCCACAGAGAAACCCTGTCTCGAAAAACCAAAAAAAAAACCAAAAAAAAAAAAAAAAAAAAAAAAAAAAAGAAGACAAGGAAGGAAGAGAAGGACCATGGTGTCTGGGTCACCCGCGGAGGATGGGAATGGAAGAAAGAGGGCCGCCATTGTAGGAGGTCAAATCTCAATGATGGATTCAGAAACAAGGGCCCAGACAACCCGAAAAAAATTATGGAAATATAATCTGTGTTTCTACTAGTAAAAATGTCAGCAAAGCTGCTGAGCCATGAGTGCCATTGCAGGCCTGCAATCCTGTGATCACAGGCTGCATGGGAGACTAAGCCCAGTGCCAGTTCAGGCTCATGAGGCTAAATTGGCAATTATGACCAAAGGGGGGAGAAAAAAGAAAGAAAAAGGAAAGAAGGAAAGAGGGAAGAAAGAAAGAAAGAAAACCATAAAATCTACTTTTAAATTTGAATTTTATTTATGCCTGTTATATATGTGTATGTATGCATGCACACACCTCAACCCAGAACAGACCCAATAAACCTGTCATAACTTGAAAATACTGGAAGTCAAGTACATTTGACACAGATCAGTGGTCAAATATACCAGCTTAGCAATATAGCACACTGTGGGCGGTCTGCGGTTTATCTTCCAGTCATCTGGCTGAGCGAGAGCCGTGGCTTGAAGCTGCCTGGCACCAGGAGCAAAGTGTGCCCCTTGTTCCTCACCCAGGAATAAAACCAAAATTCCAAAGCTTGCAGGGTGAGTGCACAGTACACCCCACCACTGTCCGCTGGATTTGTAAGTCAGGAACTGTTTATGAAGACGTTTCATTGATGTAAAAAGCCACCGTGTCTGTCTCAGTACCTCCACCAATGTTTGCTGCTTGGTGAGCTCTCTTCCTAACCTCTGGGTGACTTCCTCTCATGCTTGTCTTCATGCACCTAACAAATAAGATCATTCCACTATCTCTTAACCTCCAAGGAAGGTTTGTCACGCCCACCTCGTCCAGCAAGGAAGACGCGCGGCACGCCGGAGCTCTTCTCACTGCAGTTTATTCCAGGACTATTCACTTTCTCTCTCTCTCTCTCTCTCTCTCTCTCTCTCTCTCTCTCTCTCTCTCTCTCTCTCTCTCTCCCCCCCCCTCTCTCTCCCTCTCTCTCTCTCTCTCCCCCCCTCTCTCCCTCTCTCTCTTTCCTTCCTCTCTCTCCTTCCTCCTTCACCTGGCAACCCTCTCCCAGCCCTTAAGTAGGCATGGGCTGCCAACCCGGAACTGCCAGGTGGGCATTGCACATAGGCCCACGCATATGCAAGCAGCTGATGATCATTGCGTGATCAGGCATAAGTCAGACTTTAGCCATAGGAGTTGATTATACATCTCCATCAGGTGTGATTCCACGCAGCTTGCTACATTTCTTCCTGTGTCGCTTCACCTTCCCCTACGAAGGAACACGAATTCCCTCCTATGAGCCTGTGAGTATCAGTCGACAACAAAAATGGGGCTTGAAATGCTAGACAGCATTTGTTTTATGATGGCCGTGCCAATGCTATTAAATGAGACATTTAGAACCATAGGGTTATGGTTTATTTGTTTTAGACCCAGTGCTGTCTTGGTTGGGGAGAAACAGGGGACACTGGTTGTGTTCTTACAGGGAACCACTGGTGCAAATGAGGGTGATATAGAAGGTTTGCAGATGAAGCCCAGAACTGGAAGAGAACTTTCTGGCTCTCGAGGGCAGCTTTTTTAACTTCCAGGATGAGACCTAGTGTCTCCACTCTTCCTGAAGTCTTTATCTTCTCCCACCCATAGTGTGCCGCAAAAAGCAGAGTCTCAACAGTAGGTTACTAGGTGTTGGGGACTGCAGACCCTCAGACCCTGAACTTTCTATGACCCTTTGCCTGCTGGAGTGACCAGCTTGTTTTCCTATGCTTGTAGCTGCTCTGAGCACGCACAAGACCCTCATGAGTTCCTGATGGCAGGGGAGTGGTTTCTGGTGGGTTTGTAGCTGAAAATCCTGGAAGCTGGGGCATGGCTATTAGTTAAGGAGAACCCTGTGTAAGCTGCCCTGGAACACAATAAAATCAGCATTCTTGTTTCAAGAGTGACCCGTGTCTCTGTGTGTTTTTATCTCCAGCCCCTTACCGGCTTGCAAACCATCCCATCGTGCAGGCACTAGAGGTGGAGGTTCCCACTGAGATCAGAAAGTAGGGACCCCAGAGAGATTGCCCTCAGAAATGGTGAGGGGGAATTGAAGATGGATGTCACTGTGTGGTCTTTACTCCCCAGATCCTTGTCTGACCGTGGTTCCAGGTGGTGCAGGCGCCACAACTGGGTGTCTCCAGGCCCACTGGGAATCCCATAGGGCGGCCAGGTAAGTGTCCAAGGAGTTGTTTGTTGAGGATATAGTCCTTCCTTTCCTAGAAGAGGTGCCTCTGGGCCTTGCACTGAGGCTGTGGAGTTTCTAAGGACTCTGAAAGGCCTGTGCTTGGTGACTTGGAGGAGGAGATGGAGGGAGAGGCTGCAGTGAGCTGGACAGAGACCACAGCATGCTGCCTTTGAGGCTCCAGATGAACCACAGAGCATATCTCTTTGTAATAGGAGGGGCAGATGGAATCCAGGGACATGACACTTGGCCCTGAAACAAGGGGTTGGATACTCCGGTGAAGGGGAGAAGGAGCCCCGGGACTATGAGAGCTGGAGCATCCATCCATGGCATCATGAAGCCTTCTTGAGAGTCTTCATGTGGACATGGTCAGAAGTATTTCCCAAGCCTTTGATGTCTGATGGAGATGCACTGGAGAGTCCCTGCTGGAGGACGATGACGAGGTGGTCCTGGGGCATGTCCAGGACAGCAGCTTCCTGCGGGCTTGCAGGCCAGAACTCACACTGTCCAGACTGGGTGGGAGACCTGGAGGTCCTCGGGGACCAGGATGATGATGTGTCCAGAGAGTGACACTTGCAGGACCAAGGTCAACACCTTCCAGGTGGAGTTTCAGGACACAGCCAGTGGGCAAGAACATCATGGAGGTGAGCTCCTCACTGGTGAGCCTGGCAGGTGCTTCCAGTTCTGGCTGTGCCAGCGACAGCAGACAGACAGGCTCTTGGAGGCGGCGGCACTTGACAGGGTTGGGCCCTCTGGCTGCAGTGCCCAGCAGGGCAGCGGGTAGGTGCTGGAGCTGTGGGGCCACATTCCCAGCATGTTGGTGGCAATGCGGTCTTGGCTTCTGGGTGAGGGTGCACAAGGTCTGATGTAGTTGATGGACTTGTACGCTATATTTCTTTGTTCAGGGACAGCTGTTGTCCGGTTTCTGCAAGAGACTCTGTGGACTCTCTTGGACAGAGCAGATGCGCGCAGGATGGCTGGCTGATCAGGAGTGTCCAGTGTTACAGCTCTAGTCTCATACAAACGTGTGTGTGTGTGTGTGTGTACTTAGATATTGAAGCCATTATCTTGTGCCCAACAAGGCAACCTCTCTCCTACTGTGCCTTATCCCCGTCCCTGTTCCAACTCACTCATAGCAAACTGCTAATCTTTCCATGAACCAAAGCAAAGCATTGTACAAATCTTTGCTAAATATGTAAATATTCTTTCAATATATTTAAAAATATTGTCCTGTCTTTTAGCCTTCAGCTTCCTGCTCCTCTGTGCACAGGCTGATCTCTGAACTTTTGTATTTGTGTAGTTATTTCTGTAGAACAGATAACCCTAAGACTCAGCTATTCAGCCCACACTTCTTCCAGTTGGCCAATGGGCTGAGCTCAGTCAGGTGGTCCTCCTGCTTTAGGCTCGATTCCTACAGCTATCACCAATCATGAGCTTAGTTATGTGGCTCTGATTCTTGAGAGTGGAGGGGCCGTCAGCTATTAGCTCTTCACCACCATTTCTCGTGTTTTTGTCCTTTCCAGTGGGTCATCTCAGATTTTATGGTGGTGACAAGAAGATGAGGAGAAGGAGGAAATATTCAAAGTCGAGGACTGAGACCAGAGTTGCAACCACCATGCTTCCACCACATTCTACTGGCCAAAGAAGACGGCAAAGGGTTCAAAAGGAGATTGCATTCCTTTAAAATAAAACATTATTCTTAGTCCTGTGTGTGTGCATGCATATAGATGCTTATGGGAGAGGGGACAAGTGCAGCCCACATGTGGTAATAAGAGGGCAACTTGGAAGAGCTGGTGTCTTCTTCCAACAAGGGCTGTAGGGATCAAACTCGGGTCATCAGCCTTGGCGGTAGTACCTGTATCTGCTGAGCCACCTTGGGGACCCAGATTATCTCTCCTGATGAAAGAATTAAAAACCACTCCACAAAGAACACAAGTACAAGATGGTTGCCAGCTTCATGGAGTCTACCAGGTTGATGTATACTTCATTCCTGGTGTTCCCCTTCACCACAAGCCTTACAGTTTGTAATGTGTGTGTGTGTGTGTGTGTGTGTGTGCGCGCGCGCGCGCGTGAGCGCGCACACACACTACCACTTTAGCATGCAGGTCAGGGGGTAACTCCGTGAGTTAGTTCTCTTCTTCCACCTTTAAGTGGATTGGGGGATTAGACGAGGGTCACGGGACTTTCAAAGCATATGCCTTTATCCATTGAGCAATCTTGCCAGCTCTGCGCAAGTTTCTGTGGTTGCTTTTTGTTTGTTGTTTTTAACAGAGTAGAGTGGGAGAATGGATTTAATTCCCATCCTGGCCTGTCTTTCTTTCTTTTCTTTCTTCCTTTCCCCTCTCCTTCTTCTGTTCCTCTTCCTACTTCATTTCCTTCTTTCTTTCTGGCTGGGGTCTCAAAAGTTCAATAAGTAGCCAAGGATGACCTTGAACTTTTGACCCTTTTCCCCTTAAATCCTGAATCCTGGGATTATAGGTGTGAGCTACCACACCTGCTGCTATTTAACTGACACAGGGAGAGGGGGATTGAAGCCCGAGGCAAACACTTAAACAACTAAGCTACATCCCCAACCCTGGTTCTGGTATTTCTATTCTTTTAAAAATTTCTTTTAAATTAGGTTTATTCATTTTTTGTGTGTTTTGTCTGTATGGCAGTATCAAGATTTGTACAAGACCTATCATGGTCAGGTATGGTAGCACAAGCCTAAGGCTGTGAAGCAGAGCTTGGGAGGCTGAGGCAGAAGGATTAGCAGTTCAACACCAGCCTAGTGTACATGCTAAGACCCTGTCTCAAACAAAATGGGGGAAAATCACAGAGGAGACTTGATTGAATATAGGCTGAGAAAAAGGAATGATGGCTGAGAATCCCACCTTCTTGTTGGTCTTTATTTGACCCTGTGATTGTTAGTGGATAGGACGCCTAGCAGAAAGACGCCAAAGGATGGACATCTTAATCGGAATGGGAGCACATGCCTCAGGAGGGCTGTGTTGGCATCTTTCTCCCATCAGAAGCTCCACATCAGGTTCTGCTGAGCACGGTGTTGGGGTCGACTTGTTCTAGGAAGATTGGTCTGTGCTTCTTACAGGACACTTACCAGGGTAAATGGTGGCTCTGGCTGGGTTCCTGCATGGTGCTGGGGAGTGGAGCCCGCGAGACTCAATATGGTTAGTGGCTGTGAGTGGTTATGACTACAGGGCCTGCTGGGGAAGCATTCCCAGAAGACTGCTTGGGCTCTGCATTAGGGAAATTAAGCACTGAGAATGTGTTCAATTTAGATCCATCTGGCCCGTGCGTCTCCTTTTCCTTCTTTCACTCCAGAAAAGGCTACTGTTCAAGCAAAGGCACTTGACGGTCACTTCAAGACACCAAGAAGTAGACAGGCATTTGCCAGCAGGGCACCTTGGAAAGCAGAGAGCAAAGCTACCTCTTTCTCTCTCTCCAATATACCTGGGGAAGAAAGACGGGAGGCTTGAGTTGAGAGCCTATGTCTGGAAGAATGGCCCTTGTTAGGACGTGGTCTCTGCTGCTGTCCTCCCTAGTCCTAGGGAGCCATGCCACTGGATCACAATAAGAAAACCAAAGCACATTCTGGGTGTTCTAAGCCATCTTGACTTTAATATTTTTGGTTGGGTTGTGATTTTGTTATAGCGAGACTGTGGATCCATAAACCACCTCGTAACTAAAATATATCAAGGACCAGCCAGATGGTTCAACAGGTAAAGCCATTTGCTACCAAGCCTGAAGGCCTAAGTCGGATTCCCAAGATCCACACGGTAGAGAGAACTGACCACTGCAAGTTGCCACTGACCTCTGTGTGCGCTCACACATCAATACATGTAATCAAAAGGTTTAAGAAATCCCTCCATATGGTAGAAGCCTATATGGCCAGTATTTAAACAAGGCAGACCGTTGTTATTGACTTTAATATGATATACTTATTTATATTTGGCTTTTTGAGAGAAGGTCTTTTGTAGCCCAGGATAGCTTTGAATTACTGATCCACCTGCATCTCTTGTGGAAAGAGACGATGGACCTGTAGCCTGAACAGTGGGCATTTGAGATCCCACCATCAAAGCTGAGACTCATTGCACCCGTCACTCCCTGTGGCCTGTTTCCCAGCAGTGACTTCCAAAATTAGTCAAATCTATCCTCTCCACCAGAAGCCATTCCAGACCTCTGGATGACAGGGACTGCGTGCTTGGTATCAGAATGGCGGAGAAGTATAGAAAAAGAAAAATCAAGGGTAGAAATTCCTTCTGGGTCCTAATGTCTGCACTTAATCTTGCGAAGCACTTGATGCATTGCCGGGCAGGTCTCAGCCTCTGGGTGGCCTGGGTCCCCTCAATGTGATGGTAGACTACAGGAAAGAGCTCAGGATGGAACAGGTCACTTCCTGTGGGTGATTTGAACTCTCCAGGGTCATTTTCATTACTTCAGACTCAAGGCTGCTTTTGAGATTTAGCGGGCAGGGCATGGGGTGGTTCGCTGTCTTAAGGGGACAGGGTAGTCCCTAATTCAAGAAGCAGCCATGCCCTTTGCATCCTTCTCATGAACACTTAAAGGGGAAAATGCTTGTTCATAATTTCCTGCCTCTGGAAACTAGCTCTACTGTTTAAGGACTCTACCTCCTCCACCTCCTCCTCTTCTTTCTTCTCCTCCCTCCCCTCCCTCCTTGTCCTTTCCCTTGGCTAGGTCTCATGTAGTTTGTTCTGGCCTCAAACTCATTCTGCCCCTGAAGATGACCTTGCACTTCAGTTCTCTTGTCTCTGCACCCTGACTTCCGGAGCTCCAGGCAGGCACCATCACATCTGGCTGAGGCTCTTTGCCTCTTTTCCATTTGTTTTCCAGGAAGTTATGTTGAAGGCCAGCTCCTGGCTGCCCCTTGTGGGGTCCCCTCTGACTAATCTCAAGAGGACCCAGTGATGGCAATCCCATCACATCTCCTTGTCTCTTTGGAGCCCAGGGAAGAGGGTGTTAATTTTTTTGAATTGCATTCCAACCATGTGCCAGATATTCAGCCTTAATACGTTCAATTGCATGACTCACCCTCAAGCCCAGTCTGCTTGGCATTGTTACTCACCCCTGTCTCACGGGTGACACAACTGAGACTCAGTGACATTCAAATGACTGTGCAAATGCCACAGGCTTGCTCACTCGGAAATGACCACCAATGTAGGGATAAGCCCTCCCCTTGGGGGCGGGCTGCCCTCAGGCGTATGTTTACTGATATAGTGCGCGGGCAGAGGCTGCGCGGGCCCTTCCGCTTGCTCTCCTGTTTCCGCTGGCTACCCCGCTGGAACCTTGGTTTTGTGAGTCTGTTTTGTTATTAAATTTGTTTAAATATCAATTACTGGTGATTTATTGATCCGACCGCTGCA
>NW_026068084.1:2480461-2490288 GCF_014885135.2 Alexandromys fortis
GGAGTTGAAGATTATATAATTGTAATTACTCTCTACATTATTTAGACTCCTTGAGATAGAATGTCTGGTAAAACTTTTGTTCTCAATATTGTTTGTTATATCTATTATTTATTATTATTGTTTATAGTTGTATTTAGGTTAGTTCTGTCTTATTTAGACAAAAGGAGGGAGATGTAGGGATAAGCCCTCCCCTTGGGGGCGGGCTGCCCTCAGGCGTATGTTTACTGATATAGTGCGCGGGCAGAGGCTGCGCGGGCCCTTCCGCTTGCTCTCCTGTTTCCGCTGGCTACCCCGCTGGAACCTTGGTTTTGTGAGTCTGTTTTGTTATTAAATTTGTTTAAATATCAATTACTGGTGATTTATTGATCCGACCGCTGCACACCAAGGTAACCTGTGTCTAATCCCCAAAACAAAGGTTTGTCAATCCAACTAAGTGTGTAACCAATTCTGCAGCTTTCTTGAATGTGTAGAGTTGGGCAACTGTCACTCAGGGTGGTTCCCGAATACTACTGTCACCCTAAGAAGTTCCTTTGGGTTTGCTTGCCATCACTGCTCCTCCCACTCCAGCCCCAGGCAATGACTAAGTTACTCCCCCACAACTGAGCCACAGTCTTGCTCACATTCCTCAAGCTCTGGCCTATCCCCAAATGAATATTGCCCTAGATCTGTCTTCTTAAAAAAAAATACCTTTGCTGTATGTGGATAAGTGTTGCCAGCATCTGTATCTGTGCACTATGTGTGTGTTATGCACACGGGGGCCAGAAGAGGGCTTTGGAACTGGAGTTACAGATGGTTGAGTTTCCATGTTAGGTGCTGGGAATGGAATCCAGATCCCATGCAGGAGCATCCAGTGCTCTTCCCTGTTGGCTCCTAAATTTGTGTATGATGAAAGATCTATTTAAACACAATGACATGATCCCTTCTTTCATCTAACACCCTGATTTTAAGGCCAACCCATCACACACCACTGTCACGTCTCACTCTCCACCGGGTCAGAGTTGGAGTTGCACTTGGTTTTCCTGTTAAGCAGCTGATGGTGGCTGGACAGTGTCTGGCTGGGGTTCTGGTGCTGTGGGAAGTGTTCCAATAGAGTATTGGTGTGAACTTCGTCAGTTTTAATTTCTCTTGGGCATATTCTTAGGGGTAAAATTGCTGGGGTGCTTTGTCTCCTCCTCCTCTTCCTAATGAAGACTTTGTAGATTTGGAATTCATCTCTGGGGAAGCTGCAAGCTCTGGGTACCTAGAGTCCAGTGTGGCATCCTGGTGCCCTAGTGCCCACAGAGCTATCAGAGCCACAGCCGTAGATGGAACCCTGTGTGTGATATGAGTGTCACCCCATGTATAGGGACATCATATATGGAATTCTCTAAGAACACAGGTGATTCTGAGAACATGGGTAAGCAGTCCACAAACACTCCCCTATTGAAATGTCTTTAAAATGAATGACATTCTCTTCATGTCTCTTATAACAAGGGCATCGTGATGCTATTCAAAGTTGTGTGCAAAGATGGATCCTATTTATGAATTCCTTTTCAGGATGGTGGAAAGAATATGATAACTTTAGTGATAGACAGAAGGTCTTGGAGCCGAAGAAACGGCTCAGCAGTGAAGAGCCTGCTGATCTCGCAAAGGTTTGGTTCACATCACCTAGCCCCGGTGACTGTGGCTCACAACTGCTTGCAGCTAAATCCAAGAGATCTAACACTCTCTCCTGACTTCCTCGGGAACCTGCACATACGTGATGCATGTACATACATGCACACACACAAATACACATGGAATAAATCAATCTTTACAAAAAGAAGGAAGGGATGTCTTGATGTACACTGGGGAGGACTTTGACTTTAGGGTCCTGACATGTGGATTTTTAAGGCCTGTGCTCAGAGAAGTTTACTCAAATTACTGGGTAATCCAGATGTGGAGTCCACAGCACACCAGAGTGATGGTCTAGTGATGGTTGCTTTGGTTGTCAGATTGTGGTTGTCAGAGGGGTGCGAGCTGGGGCAGGTGAGAAAACCCAGAGAGCTATCACGAAACACACAGGAAGAGCCTCCACGTCCATCATGCAACCTGGGTGTAGATCATGACCACTGGCAAATGGACCAGTAGGCTGGGTCTTGAGAGATTCATGGAGGCCAGCCCCACATTCTCCAAATGCAGATGAGGACGTGCCAGGGAACCAAAGCAGCCACACAGCCATGGCTGAGGGCACTGGGATTTTTAGACACTGCTTCACTGGAGACATTTGGCAGTCTTTGGAGAGCAGAAAGGGGCAGCAATCACTTCTCACCTGCCTCGCCCAAGCCATTAGCTGTGGCCCAGCTTTGCCTCTCTCTGATCAGTAAGAGGCAGCATTTACCAGCCATGAGCAGGCAGGTGTGCTGGACTGGGAAGCCTCACTCACTACCTGACCCCACTTCCAGAGGCTGCTCCCTCTCCCCCACTGCCGTGGAGCCCTGGGCAGGACGAGATCTCCTCACTATGATTCACTTTTTTTTTTTTTTTTTAAACCTTCCCTGAAGGGACTGGAGACAGCTGTTTGCCCCTTGCCCAGCTCTACACAAATGTCTTCCGATCTGGCTACCTGGTCCATGGAGGAAGGGAAGAAGCAGATTCGTCAGAGCAGCGGATGGAATTCTGGGAGGGAGGACCAGCCACGCAGGAGGGTGGTGGTATGAGCTTGAGACCTTCTACCCACCGCCTATGAATTTATACATGGGCAGGGAAGCCTGAGACCACACTTGGTACCCTTGTGAACCCCCACCAGGCAGGGGAGTGGGTGCCAGAAGGGCAGGGTCAGTGCTGAGGCAAAGGTTGTGCCATGACAGGGACGATTATCAGACCACTCTGCTGTCTGAACTTGCTTTCCTTCGGCTTCCGTTTTCTTTTTTTTTTTTTCTCCCTCCCTCAGAACAAAACATGCCTGGAATTCAAGCTATCCATAAAACAAGTGTCCTTCAAAGGGTCCATAGGCTCGTAGGCAAGATGATGGCCTTCTCTCCCCAAGGTTGCATACCAGGGTGAGGCAGCCAAGAGGTGCTTCAGCTGCGAGGACTGAGGTGCAAGGGGGGGCGGGGTGAAGGGAAGGGATGCACTGTGAGGAAAGATGGAGGAAATGAGCAGAGAACAGGGGGCGTGGCTAAGAAGTAGGAGGGCCGTGACTGAGGAGGGGAGAGGCAAGGCCTAGGTTCTTTCTGAGAAAAGTTCAGTTTGTTTGGTATTTTTCCTCTCTTCTTCCTTTTTCTTATTTTCAGACAGGGTCTCTGGAAGCACAGACTGACTTAGAACTCATTATAACCCTGGACTTTCATCCTTCCTGCCTCTACCCTCCCACAGGCGTTGGGGATCAAACCAAGGCCTTTGTGGTGGGCAAGCAGTCTACCAATTGAGCTATATAGCCCATCTTCCAAATGCCAGTGCTGGCTCCGGACCACGACCGGGCTGGGAGGCTCCTCCTCCTTCTTTCCCAGAGGCCTCTGGGAGGCAAAAGCGGTCTCAGGGTCTTTTTCCTGGTTGCGGTATTCCGAGGCCTCATCTGGAAAGGCCTGGAGATCCAGGCTGGCTTCAGTCTTGGTGGTCCTCTGAGAGGCTTTTGTACCCACGCTGGCAACTGTGTGACTGTACCAAAGCCCGATTACGTGCACAGGGCCCAGCAGTCCAAACAGCTCACGGGTTTCCTGTAGCAGGTTGCGCCTTCACCCAGAGACTCAATTCCCTCGTGAAACTGGACAGCCCTTGCTGAGGGCTGGGCGTTGACCTGCTGTGCCCTTGTGGTAAGTTCCAAGGCTAAACTGAGGTCCCCAAATTAAAAGCTCATGTTTGGGTCATCAGCCTCCATTGGGTTCAGGCTTGCACCTGGGCCCCCTCCCCCGCCCGCTTAAGCGTTGCAGCAGGGCTGGGAAAGGGAGTGCGGGCCGATCATTGGGCAAGGGCTGCAGAGAAAGTGTTGGCGGTGTAGCCTTGACATCAGAAGCAGCTTACAGTGACATTTGTCATCTTCCCCCGCCTGCACATTCTCATTCTCATGCCAGTTTATGATGGAGGAATCACAGGCCGTGGAACAATTACTGCGCTGCAAACAAAGCATTATGTCCGAAGGCAAACAAAGCGGGGGGGGGAGGGGGGGGAGACAAGCGGCAGGCCGTAGGCATTTGGCTAATGGGCTTCTTGCAGCAAATAGCTCAGGTGTAGAGCCCTGCAGAGCTCCAGCAGCCCGCTGGGAGAAGGCTGGATTTCAGACAGTTACAAACGGAGGAAAAGCCCAGCCCGCCTGGCTTAGATAAGAGGACTGTATCTCGCCCCAGGAAGCCAGGAACATGCGCCTGGCAAGTAAATGGCTCTGTGTGCCTGAGCATCAGGGAAAGCTGAATTCGGGGCTTTGACAAAATGAAGCGATCACACCCTGTTCTTAAGAAGCAGACTTAGAAACAAGGAGGTTATTTCTCAGTGCTGACTAAGCATACTCCGCTTGCATCCGGTAGCTGTGTGGACAAGCCCCTTAAGAAAGGCTGCCTGCAATTGCACAGGCTCCCTTACGTCCTGTCTCTTTAACCCTCTGAGACTCAGTTTCTCGCTTGAAACCCCATAGGTCTGCAATGAGATTCATGGAAAGTGCTTAAGACAGGGCCCTGCCAAATCTTCGCTGTCAGGTTGTTTACCGGAAATGGCTTTCACCATAGGACTGGTGAGACTTTGTTACTGTTGAAAAGGGCACATTGCAACAAATTCCATTTAAAGGCCATACCCGGCTTCCATGTGCAGTTCTAACATAGCTCCAGAACAAGAAGCAGATGCGTGCTGGCAGCTAGTGGGGAGGGGAAATGCGGAGGCCGGATCTCACCAATTTAGGCCCCTTTATCTTTTATTATTTATTGATTTTTTTTTTGTCCAGAATTCAAAGAAATAAGTCATCCTGGCAGATTCGCACATGCCCTAGCAATGTGGGAGTCTCAAGTTTCCCCATGGTCTCCCCGCTCGTTACTTCTTATGGTACTGTCATTCTGGGACAGTGACAAGCTAACTTGGCAGCCTGGCTCTGCCTTTGTCCTGGCGAATGATACCCCTACAATTTTTTTGGCCACGTATTCATCTTCTTCAGAGATGTAATTTATCAACTCTTTTGTCCATGTTTAGACTTGGGTTATCTTTTCCTCCTAAAGTGTTATTTATTCTAAATTCCAGTCCCTTAAAATCTGTCTGGATTTGTAAGTGTTTTCTACCATTCTGAATATGGTCATTTTTTTTTTTCCTGAGACAAGTTCTCATTTATCCTAGATTGGCTTGGAACTCTCTGTGTAGTCGGATGACCTTGAACTCCTGACCCTTCTATCTCTATCCTCCATGAACCAGGAATCTAGGGATACATCATCATGCCTTTTATTTATTCAGTTTGTTTTTTCCTGACACATGGAGCCTCATTATACGGGTCGCGTTGGACTTGAACTTGCCCAAACCCTCTGGCCTCAGCCCCCTCAGTGCTGGGATTACAGTCATGTGACTCCACGCCCAGCAGTCATTATTTATAGCTAATAAATAAAGCTATATTTATTAGATGTGTTGGGCATCTTACCTGCATGTATGTACATGCACCGTGCAGAGGTCAGAAGAGGGCATCCGATCCCCTGAACTGAAGCTCTGACAGTTGTGAACCACCGTGGAATTAAAGCAGGAATCAAGCCCAGGTCCTCTCTCTGCACAACAATGAGTGTACTTGCCTCCTGAGCCATCTCTCCAGCTCCCCTCTTCCTTTCTTGATGGTGTCCTTTAGAGGATCAAATTTAAATTCTGGTGAAATCCAATGTGTCCGTTTTGCTTTTATTACGTGTGCATTTGTTTTTGTGTTAGAGAACACATCGCCTAAAGAATGATAAGGGAAAAAAAAATCTGTTTCCATGTTTCCTCAGAGTGCTCTAGGGTCATATTTAGCTCAGACTATCTCATAAAACAGCAAAAAAAAATTGAAACCTAATGAAGAAAGGAATTGAACTAAAGTTATATCACTATTATATAATATGTAATTTATATATACAAACTATTAAATCACTAATAAGTAGCAGGTAAGTAATTTCTTAAAACAAATGACTTTTCATCACCTAAAACCAGTATTATCTCAAGACCAAAGAAGGTCTCAAGTCACTTTTTAAAACAAAGCAAAACAAAAGCAGAGTCCCGGGGCTGAGGAGCTAGCCCAGTGGGTAAGAACTCTTCTTGTACAAAAGAGGACATGAGCTTGAGTTCTGACACTTAGAAGCCAGGCGGGGTGGTGCATGTCTGAACTCCAGCACTGAAGTATCAAAGACAGCTGGATCACTTGCTGGCTAACTAGCCTCGCTCGTGAAAACTCCACCTTTTTTTTTAGTTTTTCGAGACAGGGTTTCTCTGTGGTTTTGGAGCCTGTCCTGGAACTAGCTCTTGTAGACCAGGCTGGTCTTGAACTCACAGAGATCCACCTGCCTCTGCCTCCCAAGTGCTGGGATTAAAGGCGTGCGCCACCACCGCCCGGCCAAAACTCCACCTTGAGGTACAGTGAGAGACCCTGTCACCAAAACAGGGGTGCTATCACTTGCTCTAGGCTCAGGGAACATTAAAAGGAGAGGGCGGGAAGTAAGAAAAAGTAGATTAGATGGAGGAGAGGCAGTTACAGAAATCATTAACTCCCAGTGTTGGTAGTGACTGGGTCCACAGAAGGCTGGCCCAATCAACAGCCAACTCAAGGGAGGGGGAGGGCTCATAAGCCCTACCTTTACTTCCGAAATACTGGCTATTGGCAGATTTTCTGAGAGAGGGTATCAGTCTCTTTCGTTGTGCCCCCTCTGCTGGGCCCGCCATCCCCGACTCTGACCTTGACCGATAGCCTTATTAATGTTGGTGGGTCACAAAAGAGAAAGAACAGACGTGAGAGAGATTACTCAGGAGATGGGAAGGTAGACAAGGGTAGAAGGGAGGTGGGGGTGAAAGTGGATGGTAGTGTGGTTGCCAAACAACACATTTAATCACTAGAGATTTCTTTTTTTAAAATATTTATTATTTATTATATTCTTTCTGCGTGTATGCCTGAAGGCCAGAAGAGGGCACCAGACCTCATTACAGATGGTTGTGAGCCACCATGTTGTTGCTGGGAATTGAACTCAGGACCTTTGGAAGAGCAGGCAATGCTCTTAACCACTGAGCCATCTCTCCAGCCCCCTTAATCACTAGAGAAAGAAAACAATGAGGTCCAGCTTCCTGGTGGGATGCAGAGGCCTCCTGGGCACAGCACAGGGGCACAGCATGAAGCACTAGCCTCTCTTTCCATTGGCGCTCGGATTCAAGCTCATCCCTTTAGAATAGGGCTCTTTGTGGGTGCCTGTACACACACACACACACACACACACACACACACACACATACACACACACAATTGGAGTCTAAGCACCCAATTAGAATCAGAGCTCCTAGTTTATATTTACCCTGAAATAGAATCACCTTTAGTTCACCTCTAGTGATGAGCACAGCTCCCATTCCCCGAGTGGTCCCTCTGATAAGGCGCCGGCAGCCGTCCTAAGGATCCCCTCCCTACTCCCACAGCTACCTTAGGAACACTGCTACCTGAGGAATCACCTGATTTGAAAGGTGAGGGAATCAGCACTCAGTACGCTTTGTAAGTAACACACCTGAAAACCTGAAAGTCCAGGTAATGGGAGGCAGTGCTAGGTTTAGGGCTCTCTCATTCTCCTTGGAGGGTGTCCTTAGAGAAAAATTAATGTTAGTCAAAGAAATCCTGGCATAACAAGAACCTGTCCATGACATGACCTGGACCCTGGCTGTCTTATCCACTCCTTGTCACAGAATTTGGTGACATCCCTTAGGGCGCTGTGCTGATCTGTGATAGTTGGTACCCAGACACCACAAAGCGACTGGGTTGTGATGGAAGCCCCGTTCTTCAGATCCAATTTTCCACTTGGTTTGGCTAGACGAGGCGGGTGTCATCATCTGCTGAGGAAGTCAGTCCTGGAAGGTGTCTGCCTCTGTTTACATGATTCATCAGAATGTCTGATGAAGGACATCCATCTTCAAGGCACCAGCCTTGGCAACTCGCTCTGGAATGAGGAAGTGACCCCTTACTTGGATTCCAGTGCCTGCTGCATACTTGTCCAGGTTTCAACCAGGCCCATTCACTTCCCTGTGGGAATCCCAGTAGGAAGCTAAAGAACACAGTTAGGCGTTGTCCCCAAGTGGGAAATTGAACAGAAATGGAGCTCCCTTTATTCCCATTTAAGTCACTGCCGCTGACATTAGCATGGTTTTGCTAATCATCTCACTAGCAATGATGTAACTGGGGACCGAGGTAATTGAAGGCAAATGGGAAGATGCTCAGGCGCTGTGGTTAGCTTCTAAAGGATGGGTACCACTGCTCTCTGTACTGGCCGAGCCCAGGCAGGGCTGCTGTGAAATGCTGAAGACATGAAGAGCTCCTGCAGCTTGATGATCTCCACACTTGACTGAAAAGGACATGTCCACAGCTCTCTGCTGCTTGAGACCACATCTCTGCACGGGGGAGCACCTTCCTGAGAGTCTCAAGGACTCAGGTAGCAAGCTCCAGGCCTTACACAGAGTAAACGATCAGGGCTTTGCGCTCAGAGGCCTGACTAGTTGGCAGCTGAGCTCTTGGAATCTCCTCGTTATCTAGAATGTTCAACGCCCAGAGTGTTGGACGGTGGGTATGATGGCTAACACCGATTGCCAAGCCGACAGGCTCTAGGATTGCCGAGGGAATTTCTAGGCTGGGTTGAGGTGGGGAGACCTTCCACCACTCGTTCCATGGGGTGAGGTCCTGGAATGGATTAAGGGGAGGAAGCAAGCTGAGCAACAGCCTTCACCTCTCTTTGCTTCCTGGATGTCAACAAGCGACCAGTGGCCTTGCATTCCTGCCACCATGATGGAGTCTCAAACCCTGAGCCAAACAAACCCTTCCTTAAGTTCAAGTATTTCCTCACAGCAATGAGAACCAAAGGTTAAAGGCTTGGGGTATTTCTCAGCCTGCAGTCAGGGTCCAGTGAATGCTGTTTTCTGAGCCTCCTCTGCTTGTGCCCCTGACAGGCCCTCGCAGGTCACCCTGTTTCTTCACGGTGCACCAATTGGCTTGTAGCTATTTCAATGTCTTTATCTGTAGGATTTTCGTTGAAAATCTTTCCAGCTAGCAGCAGTCAACTCTCTGAAGCCTGAGCCAGAGTTCTCGCTCAGCATGGTCTCCTTGGAGTCTTCAGAAATATTGGCTGTAGAGAGAGAGGGAAGGAGGGAAGGGACGAAGGTGCTGTGTTGCTGACCAGTGACTCTCCAGAAGATGGAAGAGCTGGTGTTAGCTGCACTGAATTTACCTGCCATGAGCTTGGCATAATCCTCATTGTCTAGGTGAGTAACCCAAGGCCCAAAGAGGTCATTCTCAGACACCAAAGTGGCATAGCATAGGTCTGGGTCTAAGTGCATTGCCCCAGACGTGTGCTTTGATCTCATTCATACCTTGCATTACCTCACACTCCCTCTCCCTAGACATACTTCTCCCCTCTGGTCCTCCTTCTGCCCACCTGCTTTGCAGCATTGTTGAAATAGGAGCGGCAGGGCTGCGTCCCTGGCACCCGGCCGCCCACATGGCTAGCTTATGCCCGAAATAATTACACGGAAACTGTATTCTTTCAAACACTGCCTGGCCCAGCTAGGTCCAGTTTCTTATTGGCTAGCTCTTACATATTGTTCTAACCCATTTCTAATATTCTGTGTAGCCCATGTGCTGGCTTACCAGAGAGGATCTTAACCTGCGTCTGTCTGGAGTGGGAGCATCATGGCGACTC
>NW_026068084.1:2492610-2568400 GCF_014885135.2 Alexandromys fortis
GAAATAATTACACGGAAACTGTATTCTTTCAAACACTGCCTGGCCCAGCTAGGTCCAGTTTCTTATTGGCTAGCTCTTACATATTGTTCTAACCCATTTCTAATATTCTGTGTAGCCCATGTGCTGGCTTACCAGAGAGGATCTTAACCTGCGTCTGTCTGGAGTGGGAGCATCATGGCGACTCACTCTCAGCTTCTTTTTCCCAGAATTCTCTTCTGTCTACTCCGCCTACCTAATTTTCTGTCCTATGAGGGCCGAGGCAGTTTCTTTATTATTACAAGACCCACCTCCATCACAGCATGAATTCAGGTGAATCGCCACCTTCTTACAGTGACCTTCCCAGATGCCCACCCTAGACCAAGCCTTGGTCACTGTCACTCAGCATCCCAAGCTCATCACAGATCCTGGCAGTCATTTCCTTCCTTGCCACAGGACATGGCATATTTCATTCTCTTTGCATCCTCCTCAGCATCCAGCATAAGGTCAGCCAACAGCAGTTGCTCAAAAACTGCCGGTTAAATGGAATGCTTCCCCATGGTGGAAGCTAAAGTTTGCTCAAGTTTGGTGATGTGTTATTGCACGTGAAGTTTGTGTGAGTTTGGCTGAGCAATCTCACCTCTAGGAATTGATCTAAGGTGCCAAGCCTGAAATGTAAAATTGTATTTTGACAAAGGCAAGCGGTGGGAACAATGTAAGATGGTGATTGATGACAGTAAAATTTGAACTCTCTCCAGCCTCACACTTAAAAGAAAAATCTACAGGTATCTACATCTCATACCCTGTAAAGATTTGTCCCTTGTATTGGTTTAATAAAATGCTGATTAGCCAGTAGCTAGGCACGAAGTATAGGTGGGGTGACCAGAACAGGAGAATTCTGAGAAGAGGAAAGGCTCAGTTTGCGGTTGTCACCCAGATGCAGAGGACACAACATGAGAACGCCTCGCTGATAAAAGGTACCAAGCCACACGGCTAACACAGACAAGAATTATGGGTTAATGTACAGTGTAAGAGTTAGGTAATGAGAAAACATGAGTTACTAGGCCAACCAGTTTATAATTAATGTAGACCTCTGTGTGTTTCTTTGGGACTAAACGGCTGTGGGACCAGGCCAACCAGAAACCTCTGTCAACAGTCCAGTTTCTTGGGAGTTTGAGGCAAGAAGACAGTGTGTTGACTTGCTTGCATTATGTATGAGTTCAAAGCCAGCATAGTCATCTGAGTAAGGGACTATCTCAAAATAAAACGTAAAGAGGCCTGGGAATGGAGCTGAGTGGTAGAGTACTTGCTTAGCTTCACAAGGCCCCATGTTTAGTCCCAAGCATCACATAGGCACACACAAAAGATCTGTAGCGCTGCAGATGATTGCATGGAACCCTGAACACAACAAATTGATGGAACTTGGGGCCTCTGATATAACTCAGCAGTTCAAGGTATTTGTTGTCAAGCCTGATGACCCAAGTTTGATCCTTGGTACCCACACAGTGAAAGGCAGAACCAACTTCTGTAAGTTAGCATATGCAAATGACCCCCGAATAAATAAATGTACTTTAAATTTTTAAAAAAGTTTTAAAGCTGGGATTCAAATTCTGGAATTCTGTCACCTGAATTCTTTCTTAAGATTATATATTTCATGCCCGGCGCTGGTGGCACATGCCTTTAATCCCAGCACTCGGGAGGCAGAGGCAGGCGGATCTCTGTGAGTTCGAGGCCAGCCTGGTCTACAAGAGCTAGTACCAGGACAGGCTCCAAAAAGCTACAGAGAAACCCTGTCTCGAAAAGCCAAAAGAAAAAAAAAGATTATATATTTCCTGCATAAGTGTGTGTGTGTATGTATCATACAAAATATGGAAAAGTTACAAACATCCCAGCTCACTCTCCCAAGATTGAAATACCCACTCTCAGGCATGATCCTGGCTCATTCATATGCCAGCTCATTGGGTCCCTGTAGAAAGTCTATAAGGCAGCTTGTTTTGTTCTGAGTCTTGGTTTACAGACAAGGGAATCAATGGACAAGTGCCAGGGAGATTCCTACCATCGATGCCCCCAAAGCTGATGTCTTCATCTTTCTGTCACATGGTGTCAGTGCTCCCGTCACACAATGTTACATCAACAACGGGACAGAGGTTCTAGCTGACCATAACTAGCTATTCCTCTCTTCTTTCATGGCAACAGGGGCTTTAGCTGGGCTCGTGGCCGCCAGAACAAAGGTATCTCCCAAGTCTCTTGCAGCTGGACACAGCTGCAGCACCGAGTTCAGGCCAATGAAGCATAGTGAGAACACCAAATGGATGCTTCTTTGTGAGCATCATATCTTCCCTTACTTTCATTGGACCTTTTCCTGTTTCCTAAAATGCAGATGTTGTCCTGAGGATGATGAGGTGGGATCACAGCTTAGAATGCAGATGTCGTCCTGAGGACGATAGGGTGGGATCACAGCGAACAGAGTGACAGAGAAGAGTGAGCATGTGTGGCTGACACGGTGAGCTTGCCACACTTACATCCTCACCATCACCTCCAGCTGAGCACAGCCTGACACAGGTGCACGTTTGTGTGCACAGACACTCCAGCAAGCAGCAGCAGCTCAGGGCTCTGGTATTTGTAGTGGATTTTGCCTTTCATCCTTCTTGGGGATCATGGACTGCCTTTTACAAATGCAATATTTGTAAAGAAAAGTCCCTCTACATTCTGCCCGGCATCATCCACTCACTGGTCACATGTCACCTGCCTGTCACTCTGGGAGGCCACTCATCTGCCTCTAGTGTGCTACCATGGAGGCGTAAGCTTCTGTCTGCAACAATACAGCCCCTTGTCCTGCTCTGCTGGCAGGAGGCGTGGAGACTAGCTCCATGTCTTGGGCAAAATCAAGCCAGCCAGCTAACATCTCCAGGGAGGAAATGCATGGGATACACATGTGTCTTGTTGACATTCTCCCTGGACATTGATGAAGAGGTACTGCCCACCTGATAGTTCTCAACCTGTGAGTTTCACAGGGGTCACCTAAAACTATCGGAAAACACAGATGTTTACGATACAATTCATGACAGTTAGCAAAATTAGTTATGAAGTAATAATGAAAATAATTTTATGGTTGCAGGTCACCACGACACAAGGAACTGTATTAGAGGGCCACAGCATTAGGAAGATTGAGAACCCCTGCTCCAGAGAGAGCCACAGCAGTGAACCAGAATGTTCTCATGAAGTGTCTCTTCAGTGAGAAGGGCACGACCAACAGGGACTTACATTTTCATGATGACATGTGCTTACGGGGTGTGCTATGATGTTCTGTGACATGTAATTAGCATATCACTGCAACTCACCTACTTACAGATGTATAAGCTTACCATTTGTGGTAGACGCAAAGTCTTATCTTCTAGCTATTTTGAGTACAGACTTCATTACAGACTATACTCCTACTCCATGCAAAACGTCTAGACTTTGTTACTCTTGTCACTTGGACACATGCTGAGTTTCTCCCTGTGCTGGTTGGTTCGTTTTTGTTAACCAGGCAAAAAATAGAGTCACAGTGGAAGAGGGACCATTGGAAAAATGTCTCTATCAGACTGGTCTGTAGGCAAGCCTGTGGGGCATTTTCATAATTAGTGACTGAGTTGGGAGGGTCCAGCCCATTGTGGGTGGTACTGCCCCTGGGCAGGTGGTGGGTTTGGTTGGTACAAGAAAGCAGACTGAGCAAGCCATGGGGAGCAAGCCACAATGTATCATTCTTCTATGGTCTTTTTTGATCTCTGCTTGAGTTCCTGCCCTGACTTCCCTCAACAAAACATGCCTGTGAGCCAAATAATCCTTTTCTCCCCAAATTGCTTTTATTAAGTGTTTTATTGTAGCAACAGAAAGGTGGATTAGTAGAGTCCCCTAGTACCCACCCCCCACTCCCATTCCTGGCTCAGATCCTCCTGAGCAAGAACAGCCTGTGTCTGAAGGTGCCATTCTCAGCCTGAGCCAGTTGGATGCCAGTCCATCCAGCAGAGTTGGTTCCACTTCAGAGAAGATCTCTGTGTCTCATTCCTTCATCTGTTCCCTCGAGAGACATCTTCTGACTGCCTAGACAAGCCAGGCAGCTTGTTCTCAACACTCAACTGGTCTCATGGGAGTGTCGGCACTGGGAACGGTTATGGCATACAAGGGAAGGAGGGGCTAGTGTCCTACATGGGCACCTTGAAGATATCAAAGGGGAAGGGGCTCCTCAGCTGCCTGGGGGGGGGGCTCAATGGCTGTAGAGCAAAGTTCTGAAGAATGAATGAGATTTGCTGGCTCAGGCCAGTGGAAATGATTCTTTCTGAAGCAAACACTGGTTTCTGTAACATCCACGGGCCCTTCTATCATCCATGCATGCCAGAGAGACTCAGCTAACGGAGCCTAGAATGGATCCAGATGCGTGTGGCACCTGAGATAAGTTGGTCATCATAGTAACGAAAAGTGACATTTGGTTGTCACTAAGATGTCTGTCTGCTCAACTCTTTGTCCCTAGCCTTGGTTCCACAGACTTATGTCTGAGCTCTCAGGGCTTGGTAGAGTGGTTTCTTAAGGGGCTATGTGAGTCCTTGGGGGCGTGACCAACCTGCTTCAAAGAGACAAAAGCGGGCAGGGGCGCAGACAATTCCCTCCATGAGCTAGTATTGCTGTGGTTCTTCAGGGTGCTCTAGGAAGACAGCATAGCCCAATTCCATGGACGATGGTGCCTTGGGGAGGACGTGACCTCTTTAGCAGGACCTGGAATAGCTTTTCAGACAGTGGCGACCAAGAATGTGCCAGAGCATCATAAACAAAGGCTAACAATGTAGCTGGTGAGCTGCCCTGAGATCCCAAGAAACACAGGGGAGGCAAACAGTCATGTTTCCCATCTGTCATCTGTGGTCCCTAGGGTGTCAACTGCCCCATACCTCCAGCAGGTTCTTTGTGGTCAGAGATGGCCTGGGACAGGAAGGAGGTGTGAGGGTCCCGGGCTGAAAAGCTAGCTGCCTGTGATAGACTGGTTCTTCACTCAGCGTGCTGATTTGTGTGGCAGGCTCAGAGCACTTGAACGGGACATGAAGACAAGAGGTACCCAAAGAAGGAACCTATAAGCCTGTGTTTATCATCACTGAAAAGTAAACTGGGAAATTCCGAGGAGAGCCTCTGCCTATAAGTAAGCCTTATTTGTGCATTACACAATAGCATGCAAAAGAATTAAGAAGAACATGGTGGAACCATGAATTGACAGAAAAAGGAAGAGCATACTTAGGAGAGGAACACAGCAAACTGTGGGGTGAGTCTGATGCCATCCCACAGAACAGTATCAATTGTCATGGAAACCTCTCTAGAAGACAGTCTGGAACAACCAACACTGAATTAACAATGTAGGGCCAGGAACTGGCATCGAAGAGGCTTCGCCTTACAGCTACTCATATATTGCTTGGATAACCTTAAAAAAAATGGAAGAGGCAGAGGTAGGAGGATCATGGAAAGTTAAAGTCCAGTCTGGGTTATGTAGAAAGTTCTAGACTGTCCAGAACTACATTGTGGACATGTCTCTAACTCTGAGTAAGAAGGATCAGCAGGATTGCTGAGTGGGTAAAGGTACTTGTCATGCAAGCCTAGAGACCCGAGTTCAATCCTGAGCACCATGTATTGGTGCGAGAACAGAATGGACTCCAAAAAATTGTGCTCTGACCTCCACACACATGCCACAGTGCATGTCCCTACAGCATGAGTGTATTTGTGCGTGCACACACAAACATAATAAACTAAAATTTAAAACCAAGTAAATAAAAAATAAAAAAATGGATTCACTTTAACTCTCTGTGTTTTCCTTCCTGTATGTGTATGTGTACCTCATACATGCTTGGTGCCCTCAGAGGTTAGAAGAGGGCATCAAACCCCCTGAAATTGGAGTTGTGGTTGGTTGTGAACCACCATGTAGGTGCTGGGAATCAAACCAGTTCCTCTGCAAGAGTAACAAGTGCTCTTCACTGCTGAGCAAGCTCTCTAGTGTCTGAAAGGTTCCTTTTCTTTTTAACATAAAATATACTAGCAAGTGATGTCTGGCAGGCTCCACTTTGCCCAGTCCACAAGGAGCAAAACTCCTATGCCAGAAATGACAGCAGCATCCAGGTCTAGCATCCTGGAAGGCTCTGCCCCTGCAATTTAGGAGGCCGAACACCATTCATATGGCTGCCACTGCTCTGAGGCCGGCTTGCACAGAGCTAACTGCAGGGCCATGCCGGAACTACAGCAAGAGTTTCTGTGTCTCACTTTTTATTTCCTGAATGCGGATAGGAAGGTTGAACACTCGACCTTAACACTGAACCTTGTGTAAACCATTTCACACAAACCCTGGGGGGGTTCCGTGAGCAGCCTAGAAAACACTTGCCAGAAGCTGCATTTTGCCCTTCCGACTTGTCAACACACTGCTGCTGAATTCCTCATGAAGTGGTCTTCATCACATTCCTCAGTATTTTTCCTGGTTTGAAACCCTGGTGACCTTCTGAACTTGTCACATGTATATCTCTAGGCACCAGCCTGTCACCGTCCTGTAGCATTTTCCTTGGGAGTCTCTCCTGCTGACCCCTTTACTGCTCTCAAAAAGGCTGAGAGGGGTGTGTGATTCAGGATTACAGCCTCCCTTCAACTCCCCCCAAACCCAGGTGGCAGCTCTTAGTATCTGATTAGCATTTAATTTTCAAAGGGATCTCCGGGGTATCAAATCCAGCAGTCACTGATGACTCCAGGTACTGAAGGGACTCTCACAAAGGTGAAGCAGGTGCCTCTTGGCGTTCGTGGCACGCCAAGGCCAGGTTAGAAGTGTCCTGCAGCTGGAACACAATGACTCAGCTACCAGGGCTGATGGAGCACGTGCCCTGTTTCTGGCTGACTCTGCAGTCCATCCCTTGTGCTCTGATGCTCTCTGCTTGACCTTCATCCACTGTCCCTCCTGTAGGAGAGAGACTTCAGATGCTACAACCCCAAATCGGTGCTTCCTGTCACGTGTTACTACCTCTGCTCAGAGGCATGCAATGGGAAGGGATGTGCACATTAGGTGCCCTCTGAAGTCATGCCACAGAAAATTGTCCCCATGGAATCTTGGGAATGTTCTTCCCTTCAAAACGAGGCCAGTTAAGGTAGTAATACCATATATTTATAGAGAGGACCTAGAGCTAGTGCCGTTTCCACAGTGCCCTCGGCAAGTGTTCATCCCTCCCCATCACTGTCTGCCTCCTTACACAGTGGACCTGCGCTCCAGCCTTCTGACTGCCTGTCCTCTGGGCCCCTCTAGTTTTTGGTAGAAAGCCTCTTTACTCCAGACGGGCTACTCTGCTTTCTTGGTTCTTATGAATGAAACAGACCCACGTTCTTTGAAAACTGAAACAAAACAAAACCAAAGACTATGGTTCAAGAACCATTCTGTGTAAGGACCCCAGCAGCTTAGCGCTCCACGTGTCCGAGTCCCGTGTGGTCATTTGTAATTCTACCCAGAAAGCTTGTGTTCTGCAGCCCTTCTGACCATTTCAACGGTGGCTTACTATGGCACCAGATATTTTCGACTGGTGGACTGCATCACTGACTACCGCTGGATAACCAACTGCCCCCAACATCTGAGCAAAGTCAGGCTGTGCATGTACTATCCATACCGTGCCTGTAAGCTGGCTGCAGTTTGGATGAGCTGGGGAGAGCCCCATCTGGACATGTGCTCAGCTCGCCAACAGTGTGACAAGCTTGAGTCTTGCCTAGCTAGCTCACCCTTCCTGGGGTAGGAAGCACAACGGCATTCCCTTCTTACAGGAAATTTTTCTTTTTTTTAAATATTTATTTATTTATTATGTATACAATATTCTGTCTGTGTGTATGTCTGCAGGCCAGAAGAGGGCACCAGACCTCATTCCAGATGGTTGTGACCCACCATGTGGTTGCCGGGAATTGAACTCAGGACCTTTGGAAGAGCAGGCAATGTTCTTAACCACTGAGAGCATCTCTCCAGCCCCTACAGGAAATGTTTCTTATGCTCTGTGTCATGTCGGCCTAACACCATTTGTATCATGTGACATTTCCTGAGACAATGTGAACAGACACACGTTCACCACAGGAAAGAGAGCACCGAAGACGGCAACATAACCAAGCCCAGCTCCGGGAACCAGTGGGGTCCCCGGGCTTCCTTACAGGAGCAGGGATGACTCAGGCAGCTGTGCCGCCGGTCCATGCTGGCACTGATGGTAGTGCATGAAGGCTGCACCAATGGGATCCCCGTCTGTAGTGAACTCCTAGCATGGCCATGAGCTCACGCAGCTGGGGCAGGTTACCTGCAGCTGTGTGTGTGTGTGTGTGGCGGGGGTGTGGGGGGGGTGTGGGGTGTGGAGCCTCAGGTAAGGGTCTGACAAGTCCTGTCCACCTTTACAAAGGGATGTTACTTACCTGCTGGTAACTGTGACCTGAATTCCTTAACAACCAGCCAAGGGACATTGCATGCCAAATGCAAGGTCAGGGAATGCAGAAGCAGACTCTGCCTATGAGGATCACGCGTGAGTAGACTGGGAAGAGGGACTGAGACTGAGCCACGAGGTGGGTACCCCTAGAGTCCCAGCTATTTCAGAGGGTGAGATGGAGGACACTGGAGGCGAGGAGCTTGAGGCTAGTCTGAACAACATAGTAAAACTCCATCTCAGATCCTGAGAGCAACAGCTCATTCTACCACAGGGATAATGAATTGAGATTTCTGCTTTTAAAAATTTATTACTGGAATTAGTTTTGACTCTACTACTGGTTTCCATTCAATATTTCATTATTACCAGCTACTTGAAGGTTTGTGGACACACACTTTGGATAACTTGACTGATCACCTTTTCAGAGATATTTCTCAAGTCAGCCATCCACGTCAAAGAGCATACGCATTTCAAACAGTGATACATCCTGCCTAAGCCTGCTCCAAAAAGATGGCAGAGCAGTAAGACCCACACAAGACCACGCTGGGTTGATTCCTTATGCTTCTGCCAACATTAGGGCTTTTTTTAAAATTATTTATTATGTATATAGTGTTCTGGGCACCAGATCTCATTGTAGATGGCTGTGAGCCATCATGTGGTTGTTGGGAATTGAACTCAGGACTTCTGGAAGAGCAGTCAGTTCTCTTAACCTCTGAGCCATCTCTAGCCCCCCTTCCCCACATTAGGTTTTATGAGTTAAACCCATCTTTGCTCATCCTGATGGGCAAACATGTCTTGATGTTTGTTAAATGTCTTTAACGTACAATAAAATTGAAACAACTCATTTTATTATTATATTTTTGAGAGTCCCTTGTAGTCCAGTCCAACATCAAATCTTATTTATTTCCTTTTGTACATCTTCTTATGAATGATTCCCTTCTTCGTTTGTACCATCTAAACCTACCCTTGTTTTCCCCTTATTGGGAAAACAAAGGTAGGATGCAGCTGGAATCTTGTCTGCAGCTCCTCTGTGAGTCTACCTGCCACAGCCTCACCTCCCCTGCTAAAGCTGGCTATGTCACAAGAAGCAAAGCATCGAGGGGTTCATGCCCTTCACTGGACTGCAGAGCGCCAGGGCTACGAGGTGGCTGGGGCAGGTTGGAACGCAGGCCAGTCTTCTGTGAAGGGTGACGAATCCGAATCCTGCTCCCGATGATGCTGATGCGGACGGAAGAGGCTGGCCTCAAAAGCTCTGTCATTCCTGATGTCACAAGGAAGTCCTCTCTAGCTACGGGACAGCTAAATGTGTTCTATTTAAGGAACCTTAATTTAAATGCACACACGTCAGAAACCAGTTTCCCTGCTGGCAGCTTCTGGAAAGAAAACGACCAATTTCCCAGCCTTTCTAGTGTGGCTGGAAATGCGTTAGTTAGCTCAGGGAGGACGTCAGGAGCTCTTTGCATCCTGTCACCTTCCTGGTGCAGTCTGATAGGAAACAGAGTCGGGGAGACTATTTTGGCCACACAGGAGGCTGATGATGGGGGAATAACACTAGGAACACTAGGAACACTAGGAAAGTGTTCATGGCACTTTCCTAGTACCCTGCACTGTACCTCACACACACAGGGCTCACCCTGCACAGGCAACTCCACCTATTTCTAGCTCAGAGTAAACAAGGAAGCTTGTGTGAGGAAGGAGACACAAGCGGGAAACCTTGGAGCCAGGATGAGATTCAGCTGCTCGCGCCCTGAAGCAGGTGTTTTTAATTGCTTCTCTGGTCTTTCTCCAAGTGCAGTGCTTCCCTGGCTGAATCCTAAGCAATACCGAAGCTGCAAGATGCTGAACGCTATCACATGATAACGGGAACAAGGGATGAGAGGAACAGATCTCTTTACTCAGCACATCTTAGGATGGGTAGAAGTAGTGGGTTTTAAAGAAAGAACTTAGAAGCTGGGTGTAATGGCATACCCGTAATTCCAGAACAACAACAAAAAAATCTACACAAATAAAATATTAGTTGGGCATGGTGGCGTACACCAGTTTTCCCAGCATTCAGGAGGATGAGGTGGGATTGCCACAAGTTCAAGGTCAGCATGGTCAATGAAACGAGTTCTAGACCCATCTGGAAAGACAAACAGAAGTGACCTCCTAGGATGTACTGTCCAGGCAGTGGCCAACTAGCGTTCAGAAACACGGGGCTGCACAGAAACAGGTTCCCAAGCCCAGAGCTGTTTTGTGACTGTAACTCTCCATGAGTAACTCAGCCAGAACAGGGCCATTTCCTAGGCCATCTAGAGGGCGAGATCTCAGCTACAAGGCCCACTTTACAATGCCCTGTCAGGAGTTCTTGTCTGGCATACAAATCTCCAAAGAAAGGTCACACACCAGAGCAGCTGGAGGCTGTGCCTCCCTGCCATCATTCTTGTCTCAACAAGGCCAACAGCCTAGGCTTGGACTCTACCAGGCCAGAGTCATGTGTCTCCTCAGGCTCTACCCGTCCATCTAGCCCAGCTTACTCGTAGGAAGGTCAGGTCGAGGCAGCTATGGCTCGGTTAGAAATGCTTTGCTTTTGGGACCTATGAAGTATACAGGCTGGTTCTGACCAGCAGGAGCACAAACCAAAAACTGATCATTAGACAGATTACCATTCTCGGGGTGTGGGAGCTCACAACTGTAACCCTGCACTCTGGAGGCCGAGGCCGAACAGTGCTGTGAGTGATACTAGTCTGAGCTACACAGTGAGTTCCAGGTCAACCTGGGTTAGAGACTGAAGAAGCCTTTTCTCACAAAGATGCTGTGCCTCAACCCTGTCCAACCCATTCCTCTCCAGAGCCAACGTTACCTGTCAAATAACTTGTTTAACCTTTCTGTGTTCATTTCTCACACCTCCTAAATAGGCCTCTTTCTCTGACACACCACTTTAAACAGGAGCTATGATTATTTTCTTACGACAGAAGAGCACTGGCTTTATTCTACCCTGTCCTTCCTAGTATTTATTACTATGCATACTCCATAGCGGATCATTAGTTTGTGGGGCTGGGGGTCAAGCCAGGGCCTTGCACTTGCTAGGTGTTAACTGTTGGATAAAACACTTTGCATATGAATTAAGGATGGTGTATTATAATCCTAGCACATGGAAGGCTGAGGCAGGAGGATCATTCTAAGTCTAGCCTGGGCAACAGAGTGAGACCCTGTCTCAAAATACACAACTGAGCAGCCAAAATGAAAAGCAAAGCAAAACAAAGCAAGGCATGGTGCTGTGCACCTATAACCACCTATAATCAGAGGATTCATTTGAGTTGAGGCGTGGCTACATAGCAAGCCTCTGCCTCAGTCAAAAAAAGGAAAAGCAAAGCAAATACACACAAAATTAAATGCCACATACTTACATTTCTTAGTTCCTAAGCACTAGATTGTCTGAAGATCTCACTCGGTAAGAAGCAGTTTGGGGTCTCCTACTTTCTTCTAGAATGTTCTCACCCTTTCCACTGTACTAAGTCAAAATGGACTTCCAGGTGGTGAGACCGGACCAGCCCTTCCCACATTTCCCAGGCTTGGTGGCCACTGTGACCCCCTGGCTCAGCACATTCCAGATGCCATGAAAGTGTAACACAGTGGCAGGAGACACACACAGAATTTTGAATTGCCTCAGCCATACCTTGTCTCTTTAAGGAAATGCGGGATCATTAAGCCACAGCCTGTAGAACTGCAGAGGCGCCCACAAGCAAAAGTTCGTGGGAAGAATCCTATTAGGGCCCCCAGCAGGGCTACATGGAGATGCATGCTAATGAAGACCTGGGTGCCGATGCTTACCACGCTCCCCAGGCCACACGGAAACTGAAGACGAGAAGATAGCCACTTCAAGCAATTCCCATCACCTGCTTGGAGCGGTATTAAAGCGTTTCTAATGATTGGAACCGCCTCTAGAGTGTGCTGAAATTTCGCTGAGTCAATCATGATTCCACCCTGTTAGTTACCTTCGAACGCAAAAGTGAACAAATCAGTATTGTTATTTGAAGACAGGATCCTGCTACAGAGCACAGGCTGGCCTCACCTCCATCTGTCCTCTCCAGCCTCCTGGGATTACAGGCACTGGCCACCACATCCAGCTTCTTAAACGTTTTAATTAGAAGTCAGATCTTTTAAGGGAAGTTTTGCATCTGTTTGTATATGTTTACTATGACAGGTTCTGCTGTTGCTAGTTCTAAATCTACGTCACCTACATTGTAAAGAACATATGCAGACTGCAGGATCCTCTAGCTTCACGTGCTAGCCCAGGCCCTTGTGGTGGGAGGGGTCTTTTTGTTTGTTTTTGTTTTCTGATAGAAATTTTACATAGGGGCAGAAATAATAGTTAAGAAAATAGCTTTATTTCTCAACCTGCCACACAGTAGTTTCTTACAGGTCAGCTGCAGTGTGGAACCTTAAAACTGCACCAACAAACGCTTGACTTGTAACATGAGACTTCAAGGGTTTACTGTGCCCTTTGAAAAGGCAATGGTTACATCATGTGTGTGTGTGCGTGTGTGTGTGTAGTTCACCAAGCTACGTAGACCTTTCAGTGCTAGTATATTTTATTATCCAGTCTTAAAATCATGTCAGTATAACCACTAAATCTCAAAATGCCCTCCCCCCCTTGCCCGTGTCCTGTCAGGGCCCGCACTCTACTGCAGAAAAGTAAAAGACTGGGAGGACAACATGAGACAGGGACTACAACCGTGGGAAGGAGGGCTGGGCCTGGGAGGGAGTGGCACTGGCCAAGGAGAAACCCCCTGTGCCACCCGGCAGTGTCTTCTGGACACCAGAGCCCTGGAGCCATGGCACTCACTACAGCTATGGTTATCTGCACGAGACAAATACTGGGAAGCCTGGAGCTCACATGAGAGGAGCCTTATTTTCCAAAATTCTAATTTTAGCTTCTTGAGTCTTACTATTTGTTAGCAAGGAACGCTTCCTTCTGTTTTACTTGTCATGGCGTGAGCGTTGTTCTCTCAAGTGAAAATGATGATGTATTAAAAGACAGATGGATTCACAATGCCATGGCACAGGTGGTTTCCCTGGAGACAAATAATCAATGATCTTCCCGGTTCGTTCTTGGGCCTCCACATTTCAACTGGCGGCGACTGGTGTATATGGGTTCACTTCTGCTACCAACATGACGCAACACGATTTCAGATGCTACCATTTTGCAATTTTGCCCTCCCGAACTCTCTCAGCTTCAGACGATCATGGGGCCTCCCCTTCCCCATGATATACAGGTGGTTATTGGTTGCTGAGGAATAGATTTCATTGGGTGTTGGAGTCACTTCTGAGTTGCCCATGCTCCTGTAGGTAACTCCAATTAAACTTGGTGGACTTGCTTTCTCGTCTGCTGTTCAGCCCGAGCTGGAGCGATTAATGTCTCTCTTTTGCCCCAGGAGAAGTGCACGTGCACACAACAGCTATTCCATTTATTTTGAAAATTTAAAAAGTGGACCAAATTTATATCACTCCACAGACAACGAGGCTATGAAGAATCAGACATGATGCAAACAGGTGAATAAGCAATTGTTGTCTCTTAAATACTCCGGCAGAGGGAGCCTTTAAATTTGGGCTAGGGGCTGGAGAGATGGGGCAGCAGTTAAAAGCACTGACAACTCTTCCAGGGGTCCCAGGTTCCATTCCCAGATAAACATGATGGCTCACAACTACCTATAACTCCATTTCCAGGGGATCTGATGCCCTCCTTCTGGCCCCTCAGATACCAGGTATGCATATACCCATACAATAAATAAACAGAAACCTAAAATGAATAAATAAATAGAGCTCATCCCAGGTTACCTTTTGGTTTAACATTCCCATAGCAAGATTCACGCTGTCATGGAGACCTCATTTTTACTGAACGCATACTTTGTGCAGAGAACACACTGTAACTTAGTTGCCGTCTTCCTTCCTTTCCTGTTAACTTCCACTAATCAAACGAATTCAGTGGCAGATCATTTTTATGTATGATTCAGCCACAATCTGGACCTGGAAGAATATGAATTACTTGCTATCAGCCAAGATGCTGAGACAATATATGAAAAATGTATTAGGACGGTCAAACGAATTATAAAGATATTTTGAACTGCTTATTTATCATTCTGCTTGGAAAGCTTCGCTTTAAAGCAAGGAGACACTCAAAATCAAGACGAGGTTAAAAACCAGACGAGCCCTTCAAGGCAACAATGCCCCGCTGCCAGGTGGGCAAGGACGCACTAAATATCCTGCGTCGGTGTCTGAGGCAACACTGCTGACATGACATAAGCTCAGCCAGCCCCTCTTAGAGATCTGGAGGTCTGCCAGACCCCTGAAAACTCCTTCAGACCCTGGAGTCACTCATTCACTGAGTCACTTTGTAGTTTACGGTAGAGCTGTGACACTCCAGCTTTTAATACTTCTGTTGACACATTTCTGTTAGGGTTGTTGAGATGGTTTTGCTATGCGTGGTGACTTCCCTCACCGTTCTGATCCAAATCAGGGCGGAATTTTTAGCTCTTGTTTTTTTCTTTAGAGAGAGGGTCTCTCTCGGTAGCTCTGGCTGGCCTGGAACTATGGAGACCAAGTTGTTTGGAATTCAGAGATCTGCCTGCCTCTGCCTCCCACCCGAGTGCTGCAATTAAAGGCGTGTACTACACCACCAAGCTTGGCCTGAGAATTGCTTTTTGGTTCACAAAGGATCAGCATATAAGTCACTTGGCCCTCTGGGCTTGTAGGGAGTCTATGCAAGGCCTTGGTCCTAAGGAAGGAGCCCTGGATAGATCTCTGCAAGGACCCTGGCCTCAGGAACCTACTTCCAGATTCTGTCCCTCCTCAAGTTTCTAAAACTTTGCAAAATAGCACTACAGGCTGGGATCAAAGACCAACACCAGCCTTGGGGGATATATCGAGCTGTACCAGGCTGGCCTTAAACTTGCAATCTTCCTGCCTCGGTTTCTGAGCACTAGGATGACTAGTGTGCTATGATATTTGGCTCTTGCTTATCCAGGAGTTTGCCACTCCTCTTGGAGCTTTCTGAATTTAGGGGATAAAGAGCCACAAAGTTGCAGTTTTCTAAATTTCTTGAAACCGAACTGTAACTGTTTGGACATGCTTAAAGTAGACAAATTGAAAAATTACCTTCTAGTCAACCCTCCATCAGCACAGATGGACCTGCAATTGCTTCATTCGCTCCATGTTTTTGATTTTAAAAAGCAATGTCCTTGTAACCTCTGTCCTGCTGTGCCTGTCTTCTCTGCCGTGACCAGTCATGAGTCCTAGGAGGCAATTGTTCTCTCATGGCTGCCACTAAAAATACATGTATTCCTTTCCTAAGTGGCTTTTCTACACAGATTATAAACCTTACCTCAATTTACTTCACCCAGATTTTACCTCAGTCTCACCTGAGGAAACATGGTCCCTGAACACTATCGATGGGTTAACCTGATATTCTCACGGAGGTGGAAAGCCCACAACTCACTATGGAGCCTGAGAGCAGCTGGGGAGCCCACTGCAGATGGGGGCAGGGAAGTACCGTTAGTGGTGTGAACCACGTCTCAATTACCTAGCTGCCATGGGGATGCAAGAGTAACTCCAGGAGGCTCAAATAAACAAGGTGGCGTCCTAGGGGCACTGAACCAAAACAGCTGCACTCAGTGCCCACTGGGCACTCCTCACTCTTGACTCTCATCACAAATTGTCTCCTTACGAGAAGAGAGCAGGTCCAGACGACATCTGTAGCTCTATGAGCTAATTTCAGTCTTTACAAATGACCCAGGTTTGGTCTCCATGATGGTGGTGGATGGCTGACAAGTCTGGCTATTTCTCTGGTTAAAAGCTCTTAGCAGTAGCGTAATATTCCGTCCTGCAGGAGGGGCTATGAAGCCCTGAGACTAATCTTATGTAACTTCATGTGAGACCCTGGTTCTTCCACCCTAAGGGACAGGTACAAGTGGGACACATAGGTAAATTCCAAGAAGGTGATTAAAAAAAAAATGCTGTGGGACAATGGTTTTGTACCCTGTAAAGATTTGTTACTTGTATTTTAATAAAACACTGATTGGCCAGTAGCCAGGCAGGAAGTATAGGCAGGGTGTGCAGAACAGGAGAATTCTGGGAAGAGGAAAGACTGTCTGCAGTTGTCACACAGATGCAGAGGAAGCAAGATGTGACTGCCTCACTGATAAAAAGTACCAAGTCATGTGGCTGACACAGACAAGAATTATCAGTTAATATAGGATGTAAGAATTTGTTAATAAGAAGTCTGAGCTACTAGGCCAACCAGTTTATAATAATGTGTGCCTCTGTGTGTTTCTTTGGGATTGAACAGCTGCGGGACTGGGACTGGTGGGACAGGAACCTCTGTCAACAGAAAGTAAACAGACTACTTCGGAGGTGAATGTAATAGAATCAGAAGCCCAATATCGCCATTGGCTACAAAGCAAGCAGAAAGTTGGCTCGGACTACATGAGACTCAAACAAAACAAAACAAAACATCCAGACAATTTTCCCCTAAGGAACACTTCCACACACATCCCAAATGCCAAGGACCTAAACTGAGCTCAAAGCTCTCAGAAACCAGCTATTGGGAAACTGTAGAAAAGTGGATGCCCATCCTCAGACAACAAACCCATTTCATAACAAGCTTACCTAAGGAAAACAGCAAACTCCTCAATTCTGCCCCTAATAAAATCCCTCCTTTTCCCTATCCTTTGACACAAAAGCCCCAGCTTGAAACCAGCCTCACTATGTAACCTATGCTGGCCACAAACTCATAAAGATCAACCTATCTCTGCCTACTGAGTGCTGGGATTAAAGGTGTGCACCACCATGCCTGGCAAAAGGGGTAATTTTTGAGAAATACTTTTTTAAATAGTAGAAAATATTTATTCACTGAAAGGTGATGTGGGAGTCCCCTTTGTGTGCTGTGATTACCATTAATGAATAAAGAAACTGCTTTGGACCTATAGCAAGGCAGAACTTAGGTAGGCAGGGAAAGCTAGGGAAAAAGCAGGGCGGAGTCAGAGAGAAGCCATGGAGCCGCTGGAGACAGATGCTGGGAACTTTAGCCAGTAAGTCACTGTCATGTGGCAATACATAGATTAATAGAAATGGGTTAAATTAATATGAGTTAGCCAGTAAGAAGGTAGAGCTAATGGGCCAAGCAGAGATTTAATTAAAACCGTTTCTGTGTGATTATTTCAGGTCTAAGCTAGCTGGGTGGCCAGAAACCAACAAGCAGCCTCCTCCAACAGAAAGGAAATAAGAAGAAAAAAAAAAAAAAAAAAAAGGAAGGCCGGGTCATAGCTCAGTGGTTCTCTATCATGGGTGAAGCCCTGAGTTAAATCTCAATACTGCAAAACAATACAATACAAAATCTGATGGGTTATCTCCCTCCGCTGACAGTCCAGTTCTTTTCTGCTGTAGCCCTTCTTGTATTTCGTAAAGGCCAGCCTGCTGAGGCTGCTCATTCATTCTGTGTTCCTGGGAAGAGCTCCTTCAATGAACAACGATAATACTGTCACCTCCTCTTACTGAGGCCCTGACCTCAACACCTGACCTGTACTAACATAACCGGCATCTTGTGAAGGGGTGTCGGGCTAAAGAAAGACTAAGAGCACACTGAGATCTACAGCTGCGTGGGAACCCACCCACTTCAGGACTAGTCTGAGCTCCTACTGGTGTCTAGTGTGGACAGACAACACGCCTGGTTCACCTGCTGGAATTACTGCTTCTTGAAATTGACACCTTCCTTGACTTGTTAAATGTTTATGACCTCACAACAGCAATCAGTGCAAAGAGGAAGCTTTCAATTCTCCAATAGTTAGACATTTTATTGAGTATTTTCATTCTTCCAACTGAAATAACATGATTTCTAACATTAGCAGATGCCTGTGTGACCTGGTCTGAAAGGCAGCATTTGAGAGGCATCTATCCATCTCAGCCTCGAGGAGTCCATCACACCTAGGGTAAGTACTGAGGTCAGACTCCCCGGCAGTGCTATCTATGGCTCGAGAACACTGAGAAGAGATAGCTGAGCTGCAGGTGGCTGGAGAGGACAGGCTCAGCCTCTGCAAACAGGACCTGCAGAAGCCACTGCTCTGTCCTGTCCACTGGCTCTCTGGTCTTAAGATATCCTGATATTATAGCAAAGGATGCAACTAAAAACTGTTCTTCCGGAAAGGAAACCTCCAACAAAACAGGGCTTTGTCCTGCTCGTTATTAAAAAGAATATATAGTAAGAAACTTACAAATATATAAAAGAAATCCGGAATTACTACTGTTTCAAAAGTAAGCTGACTTACTCAGTCTGGCAGGAGAGGGCTCCCTTCAGCTAGTCTGCCAAGCAGGCTTCTGCGACTAGGGTTCCACAGCAGAAGCAGGAGGAGGACATGGTCCTCCGCTGAGCTCCCTACTCTATTCTACACTTACTAGCCAGGAGCTGCAGCCCTGTGGAGCCCGCCTGATCCCATGTTAAAGACCGAGAGTCATGTGTGCTTCAGGTTTTGTGGCAGCTGGAGACCAAGATGGTCACTGGAGACTGTAAGTCTGAGTTGAGCTGTTCAAGGTCAGGGTCACAATGAGGGAGCGAGGATCCTTCTTATTCTTGTGAACGGTGATCTTTCCTTTCAAGGCTTCACCTACAAAGTAAGGCAGAGCACACAGTAAGAGCAGTAAGAACGTACCATCCAGTGGGTCTCTTGTTCTGTCGTCACAGAGGCACAAGACATGGCTGCCGGCCTTCAGTGTCCTGCCATGTAAACAGGAGGAACCACAGAGGCCCAACAGTGAGCACACACCAGTTCCATGAAACCACAGCTGTTACAGGTAAGCAGGCTTTCTTGAAGACTCACAGGGATGCCTGAGCCTTTCTAGTGCGAAACCTCATTTCACTTCCCCCATCTCTCTGCAGTTACAGTGACAAAGCAAGGCTGACAGTGGTGTCCTCACCATTCCCTGCTTTAATAAGGCCACTCCAATTCCTCCCAGATCCATTCTCCTTCCCTCCCACCTAGCTTGGTGTTCTTTCTTTGTTGTTGTTATCTTTGTTTGTTTTTTGTTTTTTTGAGATAGAGTTTCTCCGTGGAGTTGGAGCCACTCCTGGTCTTGTAGACCAGGTTGGCCTCAAACTCACAGAGATCCGCCTACCTCTGCCTCCTGAGTGCAGAGATTAAAGGCATGCACCACCACCACCCAGCTTGTTGTTGTTATTTTTAAGACAAGCTCCTGGAACTCACTATATAGATCAGGCTGGCTTTGTACTCACAGAGATCCGCCTGCCTCTGCCTCCTGATTGATTAAAGCTGTGCTCCACAGCGCCCAGTTTGTTCTGTTTAACCCCATCAAGTCCAATTTGTGCTGCTCATATCTCATATATCCTTAGATGTCGGTGCCTTCTATGGAGCATGAGTGACTTGACCAGGGACTCCAAAGAAAACCGACTGCTCTCTCGCAGAAGCTTAACAGTTGCCAACAGCTCCTCAGCTGGGTCTACTTTATTGTTTTTGTTTTCTAAGACAGGGTGGCCTTGAAGTCATAGAGATCCACCTGCTTCTGGCCCCCTTCCACACATTAGGATTAAAAGTGTGTGTCATCATTCCTGGCCCAACTTTATTACTTTGAGACAGGAGTCTCTCACTACACCTGCACTCACAACTGGGCTAGACTAGCCAGTGACTTCAGGGATCAGCTGTTGCGGATTTTTAATCTGGGCTCACAGGCACACGTGGTACTACACTTGGCTCTTTATGTGGGTGCTAGAGATCTGAACTCTGGTCCCCACACTTGAAGGGAAGACACTTCACCAGCTGAGCCATTTCCTTTTGTAGTTTTAAATTTTCATTTCACTCCAATAAACTTGGTCTGAATTTATCATTTACTGATTCAGAAACTGAGAAGATGCCACTTCATGAATTAAATAGACTTGTTTTGGTACATAACACAGAGAAAATGGAACTTATGCCATGTATTGACATACAACCATGAAATATGGAGGATATGCATGGGGTTGGACTCAGCACCATGTGGACCACATTCTCCCCACTGGTCTGTGGACTCAGCACACCCTCATGAGCACCCCAGTCGATAAAATGTATATGTGAATGGAATGTGATAAGAGCCGAAATAGTTTGAACAAGCTAGAGGATCAACGTTTATAAAGATGGTGTCCTCCTGACTTAAGGACAGACACATAGATCAACAGAACAAAGCGTGCGCTCAGAAGGAGGCCCATATGCATATGGCCCATTAACTTCCGACAAAGGCACCAAGGTAATTAAATGGAGAAGGACAGTTCTGTCGAGAATGAAGACGGAACAACTGAAAAGATGAATCACTAACTCTTAAAATGAACATGAAATAGATTAGAGACCTAAAGGTTGTGAGCAAGCCTGAACATTTCAGAAGAAACACACATCGTTGTCAGAATCAGCTGAAGTTTTAGGATCAGCACAAAAGGCACATGCTATCAATGGCTGACAGTAAAACTCATCAAACCTCTATTCTATGGCTATTCTTTGTAAAGACATGGTAGAAACTGGGATGAAGACATCATCAATGCACCTACCTTATAAAGAACACAAACAATTCTTACAGCTAACTGACAAAAAATAACCCACCTAAAAATCCAGCAAAAGGGCAGGATGTGGTAGCACCCAACTACTGCCCAGAACCTAGGGGCAGAGGCAGGACCAGGAGGATAGCAAATTCAAAGTCAGTCTGGTAAAGCCAGGCAAGGACACAGAGAGAGACTGTCTCAAAAATCCAATTCCTCACAAGCGCCACACAAATCCCAATAGCAGATGAAAAATGCTGATGTCATCAGGAATCAGACAAATGCAAACTACATATACAAACACAAAGCTGGGCAGTGACCCAGCCATAATCCTAGCACTCAGGGGGCTGAGGCAGGAGATACTGGACCATAGAGTGTGGCTGTCTCAGGGACACAAAGACAATGAGGAAAGCACAGAAAAAATTATGCACCCAATAGAATTATTTAAATGACTGCCTTTATTTGAAACAAACAGGGGCTGAGAACTCACAACACTAGGAGAAACATTAAGCATAAACTGCCTTAAATATGAAGCTGACATTGCTGCTGTTCTCATGTTTGAAGATAAAACAAAAGATCTATCTCTCTTCCACAGCAGCCATTTCAAAGATTAGGGTGCAATACACACTTACTGAAGTTAATTAAATGGTGTGAAGGGTCACAGTGGTAAACACATAATTCATACTGCTGAGCCCCCTTCAACTGTCCGCACCTAACTGAAGTGCAGTGGCTGTCACAGCGGGCTAGATAAGAGTAATTAGTCAGTGTCAGGCAGATACAAATAACTGATGCTGCTCAGAGTGTACAGCAAGCTCTTGCTGGATGGAGAGAAAAAGCTGGAGCAAGCTTGTGTCAACAGCCTGAGCAAGCTTACTGTGTGTGTAACCAGCCCGAGCAAGTTCACTGTGTGTGTAAGCATCGAGTGTGTGTAAACAGCCTGAGCAAGCTCACTGTGTGTGTAACCAGCCCAAGCAAGCTCACTGTGTGTGTAAGCATCACGTGTGTATAAACAGCCTGAGTAAGCTCACTGTGTATGCATATAGCCCAAGCAAGCTCACTGTGTGTGTAAGCATCGAGTGTGTGTAAACCGCCTGAGTAAGCTCATTGTGTGTGTAAACATCAAGCAAGCTCACTCTGTGTGTGTAAACAGCCTGAGCAAGTTCACTGTGTGTGTAACCATTGAGAAAGTTCACTGTGTGTCAACAACCTGAGCAAACACACTATGTGTGTAAAGAAACAGCCTGATGACAACCATATTTTCAAATTTAAACATGAAACAGATCAAGATTTGTAATACAAATTGTTGTGTAAGCTGTGTAAAAAAAAGTGTATTGTTTTCGGATACAAAGAAACACCACACATTTTAAAAGGATGTCTTCTGCAACTAAACTCCATCCTGGCGACAGCCCCCCCCCACCAAGCTGGAGCACCCTAAATTCTGAAGTGGGCTGTTTCTTTGCAAATTTTTTTTTTTAGAACTAGCTTGTAAATAAAGCAAACCAAAATCTAGTGAGTTTTGCTCCTAGCCAAATGAATTGTCTGAATTCTTATTTCAGATACATTCTCAGTGGGAGAAATTCCTTATTCGCAGCTTTTTCCCCCTTTTTTCTTTTTTCTTTTTCAACTATTATTTCTTTTTTCTTTTAAAATTGGAGACAGGGTCTTGCTGTAAAGCTCCGCTTGGCCTGGAACTCTCCATGTAGACCAGATTAGCTCTGAACTCAAGAGAGCCACCTGCCCCTGTCTCCCTAGTGTAAACCATCAGGTCCAGTCGTCTTCCTACTTTCTAAGTATTCAGTCTACCCTCGCAGGGAGTGAATTTAGTTTACCAAACAACACTGGCCATTGTTGCAGACAGAAGCAGACACAGACATATGCACATGTAAACAACACAGGCAGAGTAACTACACGGCTATACTGAAACATGCTGCATCAGTGTATGTTAGTGCAACACCGATAATGTCAGCACTCAAGAGGAGGCCAAAGGATCAGAAGTTCAGCTATCCTCACATAAACAGTGAATTTAAGGTCAGATTGGGCCACTTGAGACCCTGCTTCAAACAAACAAACATCTTGCATGTTACATCATGGATACCAAAATTCATAAATTGTAAAATTTTCAAAATAGACTCTTGGCTTGAACTCTACCTAAAATCTCTGCCATGCATAAAACCACACATTGAAAATTCTTTTCAGCCATGCAAGATAAAACAACCTGCTTAAGTCCAGCCACACAGTAAGGTCCCCAAGCACACTGGAGCTGGCAAGATGGTCACACAGCAGCGAGTTAAGTGCCTTGGCATGGTGCCACCCTAAGTGACAGATGAATGGGACCTAAGCAAGTAGTCTTACTGTAGTCCCTCAGCCACACACTACCAGATAAAATCGAAAGGCTAAGGACTCATGCCATTAGAAGTCAGCACAGCATATGGCGACACAAACATGCTGTTAGAACTCGACACACGCTAAGGGGACACAGCAGCAGATGTGTGGACAGGCTGACCTGGAGAGGACAGGAGAGGAGAAAGCCACAGACTGAGGACAACCAGCAGACTCCCAAGAGTGAAGAGAGCAGAAGTGGAACTCTATACACAAAGAAGCCACAGCAGCTGCAGACAGAGACGACTACCTTGAATAAACCCAAGGAAGTTCTTAAGAAAGTAGGACAGTGAACTAAGAAATGTCATCTCTGCAGCTCCATGGTGGAGCGCTTGCCAAGGCATCTATGACATCCTGGGCTTGTCCCAAAGCACCACAAAAGCCCCAACAAGAAGATGCAGCTGGGGCATGAGTTAGTCTTGGGCCCTGAAAGGGTGAAGCTGGAAGACAAGAATGTTTTTTAAAAAACAGCTTTGGGAAAATCTGAATTTTATCTGGATGAAACTATCCAACGAGGGAGTTTAAAATTTTGATGGCATATATAGTTGTCTTGCCAACATTCCCTTTTATAAACCTGCCAAAAGATGATCTATTGACCATGCGTTTTACACAGTTTAAAGCCTTTAAATTTTACGTATCTAGATCTGATGTTGGTTCACCAAGCCTAAGTGAGGACCTGAATTCAATCCCTGGGACCCACACTGTGGATAGCAGGAACCAACTCCCCTAAGCTATCCTCTGACTCCCACATGGGTACTGTGCCACGTGTGCACCTATATATACAAATAAATAAAATGTAATACAAGTTTTGATAAAAAACAAATGGTATCTACAATCCACTGAGTGTGCTAGTCTCTGTGTATGGTGCAGAGAATATACCAACCAACAGCGCACCTCTCCATTCATGAGGATTTCATTTCTCTCAATGTTCTGTAGTTCTAAATGTACAGAACTTAAAGCATTTTTTTCTGTTTTTAAAACTACATTTATTTAATGCATGTACATGAACACACGCTTATCACTCTGTGTGTGTGTATATGTGCACATGCATGCGGTCAACAACTATGAGTTGATTCTCTCCTTCTACATGTGGGTCTCAGGGACTGAATTTAGATTGTCAAGCTTGGCAGTAAGCACCTGGACCACTGAACCACCCTGCCAGCCCTCTGATGTGGATCTGAGGCTCTGCTTTCTCCATTTTCTCTACTAATACTTTTGGTCCTGGCTTATAAGGTGCTTTGTTCAATCTGTTGATCAGCAATTTATGCCATTTGCTTTATCTTAACTCTCAATGACTTCAATCTGCGGGTTCTAGTTATTATCAAGTGGAGAACATGTACCGTGTCCTATTTTCTGCCCTAGGCCTCTTCTTCCTGCTATTACCCTGAGGACAGGCATTTAGAATGCCCCTATGCAGTGAGGGATTCAGCTTGTTTGTTAAATCTCCCTTATTTTGACATCTAACAACCATCTATATCTATCAGTCTATCATCTCTATCACTCAATCTATTATCTATTTACCTACTATCCATCTATTTATCTATCTGAGAGAGACTTTTTTCAAGGTAGTATCTCACACAGCTCAGGCTGGCTTTGAACCCACTATGAAGCAGAGGATGACACTAACCACCCCATACCTCTACTTTAGGCATGCTCATTCTTAAACAACAAACTTCTTGGCTCTATTCATTCAAAGGTGTTAAGTTGTTGGGCTAGAGAGCAACCTGAGCACAACCAGCTTTATAACATTAGGAAAAGCCTGAAGGTGAAGCACACACTAGTCATCTTCAGGGTTGTAAGAAGAATAGATAGAATTTCAAATTCTTGCCAGTTATCAAGTATTTCTTTGAAATTAAGAGAGAATTTGGAGAAGCAAGCTTAAAAGCTATCTTCATCCTCGCGTATAAAACACGTGACTTTAGAGTCCTAGAATTAAGATGACAAGCTGGCTACAAGAAGGACCTTCAAGTTTTCATGCAAGGCCAATGTGAGCACAAAAATGAAAGTAGAGTTGCATCCAAAGCCTCGTCTGTGTTAGTGTCGGGTCAGCTGTGCTACGCTTCAGCTTTCTTCAGAGAAAATGGCACTATCAAGGTCTCATTCCCACAGACAGCACTGGAACCTGAAGTGAGAGGCGCCAGCAAGACGTCACTTTCCTCTAACAGCTCCTCTGCACCTACATTTAATGTACGCAGCGACAGTGAGACCAAAGCTATCTCAGAGGTCGGGAAACAGGAAGCAGAGCTTAGCATAATGGTGATATGCAGCCCCACTCTGACGCTGACCCCTGTGTAGCCTGAGAAGTCTGACAACTGTCCAGAGCCATTCCCATCTAGCACACAGAACTCATGCTCCTGCTGGAGGACACTTCCAAGTCATGATGCGCCTCCCCCCACACCTTCCCTGGGTGTTTTCGGCGGTCTCAGCACATGGCCACAGAAACGATGCCTCCCCCCACGCCTTCCCTGGGTGTTTTTGGCGGTCTCTCAGCACATGGCCACAGAAATCTTTACAGTGGTTTGCAGATGTGAAAACCAGCTGAGATGGCAGAGAAAAGATGGTAAGTAAGCATGGCAGCTACAGAGAAGAAGAGCAGTGGGCATGCAGGGAACCGAGACAGGAGGATTGTTCTGAGCTTGGAGCCAGCCTGGGCTTTAAAGTGAGACCTAGTCTCAAAACCAAAACAAATTACTTGATACAGTAATTACTATGTCAAGTAAGTAATGCTGTGTGTGTAAATGCCACTCAAAAACAAAATGAGAGAAACCGAGGCTGGAAAAGACCCTTGCAATCCCCCACTTCCATGAAGATTGCCAGCTATTTGCATACATCTATGTAGAGAAGCTGAAACCACCGCCTTTCCTCTACTGGAATTCTGCTATGCTCCTCTAAGGACACGTGATGACTACCATCCCCCAGAATGAAGGCAAGGTTTCTCACCTGCTTTCACTGGAAACGGCTTTTCCAGCAGAAACACTGTCTGTTTCCAGTGTGTTTTGGTGCTCTGAGGGCCCGTAGAGAACACGACCTGCATTGGTAAAGTTCGGAAGTATCTGATGAAGTACACGATTTTTAATATCATGGTACATTAATCTACTACATCAAATACAAGCTGCAACTGCTTACAACAGCAAAACGCTTCTGATCAAACACCTTAGGGCACAAATCAAACAGAGTACTCCATATAATTAATCCTTATGAATAACTCATGATACTTACTCTGCTGTGGCAATTCTTCTCAAAATGTATATCAAAGTACCCAGCGACTGCCTGTGGTTTAAAAAAGAATATGATAGATTATTAAACTAATTACACGATACAATCATTAACTATTCCGTCTTTTAAGACTTGACACCTTAGAAACTATCTCAAAGCCTAGACACCTCATAACTGACTCGTCGCTATTTTTCCAGGAAAAGACGCTGTAAGGAAAATGAAGACCACAATTGGCTTTTCCCCATAGAACTGTGTGATAATAAGGGTAACAAGGCTAATCAAACAATTAATAAATGGCTTATCAGAAAAATAGTCAAGCAAGGCTGCCCCAGGTAAGAGGCTAGGCAGAGAGGCCCAGCTAGACTGGCAGAACAGACTAAGTTGAGAAACTGGCAGACAGCAAGGGAGTCACCCTGCGCCCTCCAGCTCTCCTCAGACTTTAGGCATCTGTAGCTAGGCACGGCCAGGCATAGCCAGAAGTGCCAGAGCTCAGTCCAGACTGTTTCACAAAAGACGCCATCTGTGAGATCATGGCTACAGTTGAGGCTGGGTCACAGGAGAAGCACTCTTTTGCAACTACTATTGTTTTTTCATCTAGTTTGCCCAACTTTAAAGCAAATTAAAATAATTTTGTGAGCCGGGCTGTGGTGGCTCATGTTTTCAATCCTAGCACTGTGGGGCAGAGACAGGCAGATCTCTGTGAGTTCAAGGACAGCCTGGTCTACAAGAGCTAGTTCCAGGACAGACTCCAAAGCTACACAGAGAAATCCTGCCTTGAAAAACCAATAAAAAATTTTTGCAATGGGATTAGCAGATGCAATTTTTAAATGTTATTTATTAAAAATGAGCATAAATCATAGCACTCAAAACTGTTTATAAAAATATCATCAACGCATGTTTTTGACAAAATATATGTGGGAAAACATATATATAAGGAAAACCAATAAAATTAACTCTAAATATTACTGGGACAATACAAGACAGTCTCCAGAAAAAGATTAAACCATTCAGATAAATATATATTTCACATCTGAAAAAATATTTATTTTTATTTTATGTGTATGTAGGTGTGAGCACCACATGGTAATGATCCACATGAGATAAATTATTGACAAACATGATGATTAATCGAAAATTCAAAGTTTTGCCGGGCAATGGTGGCGCACGCCTTTAATCCCAGCATTCGGGAGGCAGAGGCAGGCGGATCTCTGTGAGTTCGAGACCAGCCTGGTCTACAGAGCTAGTTCCAGGACAGGCTCCTAAGCCACAGAGAAACCCTGTCTTGAAAAACCAAAAAAAAAAAAAAAAAATCAAAGTTTTAAGTCTTTTTCATGGACAGCCAGACCAAGGTGGGCTTGAGACTCTGAAAAGTCTCTCAGTGCCCAAGTTCAGGGATACAACATTTTAAAGGAAACCCAAAGAGATACATCAAGATCCAATGAGAGTCAGAGGAACCTTGAAACACTCATTCTGGGCAGAGGATAGTTAATTATTCTAGACATAACCTTCCAATTATTTTTTGCTACTACATCTGGACCATAGTCAAGGCCATAGAAATTTCAAAAATGTTGTCAAGGCAGAAGGAACCATGAGTGGGTGGGAGGTAGGGGGTTGAAAACCATTTAAGTAAACACAAAATGGAGTCAGATCAGGATGGCCTTACCTAGTCATTTCAATGTGTGCCTAATGTCTGTGGTAACCAGAAGAGGGCAAAGATCCCCTGACCCTGAGTTGCAGGGGTTGTAAGCTGCTGAATGTAGGTGTTGGGAACTGAACCTGGGTCCTGGGCAAGACCAGCACGAGCTATTATCCACCAAGGCATCTCTGCAGCCCAATTCCACCTTGGCTTGTTTAAAACTTAAATGCTACCATTCCCTTTCTTTCATAATGGATTAGGTGGACTAAATCTGTTTTCAAAACTGGCATTAAATTAAGCTTACAAAGCGCTAAAAACAAGGCATTGATTATTGAAAATTCACCATCAGGCCAATTTGTGTGCTCTGCCACTTTTGCAAAGAATGGAGAATTTTATTGATCTTGGAGAGCTATTTCACATTGAGTCCAAAGCAAATCCAATACTTAACCTTGAAGTTCATTACACGTTAGACACCAAAGAGGGAATGGAAATGCTGTTGATACTTCTCCCAACAGAATCACAGAGCAGACACCGGCTATTCCAGAGAGGCATGAGGCTACAGTGAGCTTCTATAACAAATCCTGGGTCGTCTATACCTACAGCACCTTCACAGACGAAGCCAGCTGCTTTTGTAAGTATATTTCTGGTGTCTGCCCTGTCCTCCATGGTACTCCTGGTGCAGCGCTGAGCAGACACCACTTGAGTGTACCGCTCCCCACACTGATCACACTGCCTGCCCTCAGGCTGCAGTCTGTTTAAGAGCAGGGCTGGGGCATAGCTGAAATCTCTCACCCAGCACCACCTTATATAGCTCTCAAACAGTTTTAGGTATATTTTTAGTTCCTTGTCTCGTAAATGCAGCTAGCCCTATATAGTTAGGATAACTGACTAAATCAACTGTACATTGTACACTGAGGATTTACCAAAGAAATGAATACAGATAAAGAAAATTGGTAAGAATCTAATGATTTTATTACTATCTTTGTTTTTGTCTTGTTGTTGTATGTTTTTAAGGCTGGCTTATTTAGAAAGGAAGGGAAATGACTGGGTACAATCTTCCTCTGGGAAGGGAGAGGACCATGGACGGAGTCAAGTACTAATGTCTAAAGATTAATCAACCACACTCACACAATAGAATCTTCTTTAAAAACCTAAGGGTTCTTCTTAAGAGAAGGAGAGTCAGGGAGCATTCAGATTGTGGATGTATCTGTGTGCTAGGATGGTGGCTCACACTGTCTTTGTGGCAAGGGCATCTCTGGTGCTGGGACCTTCCAGACCTTTCCACCTGCTCTTCTTTTGTCTATCATTAAGACACTGGGGAGCAGAAAGAGGCAAGAGAACGCATACCTGATAAGAAAGATGTTTCTCAATTCTGAGATGCATTAACAAAAAATCACAAAGAAAACGACTTCTCTAACTTTTTTTTTTTTTTTAATAAAAAGCAGCCTGCCAATCAATGACCTGGCAGGACAGCTGTAATGATGATGGAATGCCAGTCTCAAGAGGGATTTCAAAGTACAAAGATATCTTAGAACTGTCTTCTAACACCAAACAACCATCTATAAATTTTAGCTAAAAAAAAAAAAAAAAACAAAGATAAAGCTAAAAAGTGAGAGAAATATTGATGAGTTTGGGGTAACAAGAAACAAACAAACAAACAAGGCAACGTTTCTTTTGTTTTGGTGACTAGCACTGGAACCCTCCTGACTAACTCCACACTTGGGAACTGCTCTGCCTCTGCTTCCTCATCAGACCAGTGTCCCAATGGCATCTGGAGACCAAGGCCGCAGACACACGAGGGGGCATAGGAAAAGGTGAGTATGATCTATAGACAACCTGCTCTATAGTGTGCTTTCCCGGGACTGTGAACACAAAACACACTGGCTCTGGAAAGCCAGAGTTTCTGGAGTCATTTGAGACAGGGGCCTCATCATGTAGCCCAGGCTGGCTTGCCCACATGGCTGCAGCCCTTTCGCCGCGCACTGTGCTTTGATGTACAGCACACTTGACTGGAGACTCTCATGTCCATGCTGGAGAGCACATGAGCTACATCGGTCTGGGTACTGTCCACGATTTCAGGCACTCAGGAGGACTGACTACTAGACAAGTGATTCTTAAGGAGACAGAAGGAAGACTCGGCCTGAAGCGCAGCTGGGGAAGCCAGCTGAACTATGGCTGGAGCTAGGACTTCTGTAGAGCCATTTGGGCAAAGTGCTGTTTTCAATCAAATGTCAGCTGGTTTGAGAACAAAACCGTTCCTTCCAGAGAACATAACAAGCTTTTACAGTCCCATCATCCTGTTGGCATCACTGTGGAAGGCTGTCTTAGGGCCTCCAAGTGCTAACTTTGAACTTTTTTCTTTTTGTTTTATGACACAGGGTTTCTCTGTGGTGCCCTGGCTGTTCTGGCATTCACTATGTAGACACGCCTGCCTCTGACTCCTAAGTGCTGGGATTAAAGGCATACACCAGTACACCTGGCTCCCAGTGCTAATCTCAATGACCTCTATTCTCCCCTCGGAAGTCAAACACCAGACTCGAAGACCACCACAGAGAACTGGAGATGACGACACCTGGGTAAAAGCAGTGAGCAACTGGAGCAGGGGCTCAAAGGGCATGCACAGGGCACATTGTTGCTAGTTTCCTTGGTATCTCGGTGGCAGCAGGGATTGCTTAGAAGAAAAAGGTATGAAGCCCAAGTATCAAAAGTAACTGGCTAATCCACAAAGTCAGGGTGATATTAAACAACACCCCCCCCCCAAACACACACTCAGCTCTATCAGTCAGAGGCCAAGAGAGGGGAATGGACAGCCATTGCCACCACAGCGGAGAGTGAGATGACAGAGATGGCAGAGGACAGGATGAAAGAGACTGGGGACAGTGACTTCTGGACACTTGAGAATGTTTTGATTCTGACATTTCAGACACATGGAGAAGTTGTCGGCGTGTGGCTCTATTGTGGAGAACACTGTTCCAGAGGGGATTGCTTATGTGTCTTGTGGGTGTCACAGGAAGAAAATAACATTAAGCAGGTATAAACAGAATCATTTTAAAAGTCTTCTTTAAGCCACATTTTTCTTGTTTGCTTTGTATGCATAAAAGTAAGCAGTTCCTTTTACACCCATGCATTTGAGAAATAATGGGTAAGAATTAAACAAACGACTTTTTCACATGTGTCAGTGCGGTGGGTCTTTTTACAAAGGGGAACCCATGTGGGTATGGAAGAAGATGGCAGCCAATGAAATGCAATCAGTCTAGTCTCTAGACTGTACGAGGAAGAAGGAAATTAAAAATCATCACGATCACTATCACCTGCAGGGGGTAATTCATCATTCCTGTTCCTCTGTGGTATCATGTTCCACCAGCGCATGGGTACAGCAGATACAATTAGGCAGCTGGCCACAGCCGTGGAGGATAATGTGCTTTTGATGGAGTGTATTCAAGCATGGAGAAACAGAGCTTGTAATCCATGTGGCAGGAGCTCTGCAGCAAAAGCACAATTCATCTGCTGTGGAGTATTTCTTTCAAAATCTCAGCACTGAATGTAAGCGCCGACAGATGAAGGGTCTGAAGCAAGCAGCAGATAATGCGGGGGAAGGTTCAGAGCTTATGTCATAATACATACGCGCATGCAGACACAAACACGGGCGACACGGCTGCTGAGCAGACAGCAGAGCTGCGATGACTGGCGCAGAATCAGCAAATGGGAAAGCGACAGTTTCCTCCCAAGGCTAACTATGCCTTAAATTATAGACTCTTTCTTCTTCAATTAATTTCTATTTTATCCCAAGAGTGAATTTGTGTCTCTGTTTGCTGCTGTGGTCCCTCTAGGGGACAATGCATTCTAAGTGCCGTGCAACTCCCAAAGGGCAACGCCAGCCTGAGTGGTATTCAGAAAAAGGACTGAACAACATGGGAAACAACAAAACACGCAAGATGGCTTTAAAAGACCTCTTTCTGCAAAATCTCGCTACAATACTAACCTATCCCAAGATATTGGCTGGAAGGCCTTTTCAGGTTTAAATCACATCCTTATTATTTCATATTGCTTATTAACATCATTTTAGGAATAAACTGAATCATCTCTTCAGAGTCTAGAGTTTGTTTAAAACAAACAAACAAACAAACAAAAGAATCATGCTATGTTACCTAAAGTGGGCTCAGGCAATCTGCTTCAGCTTCCCGAGTAGCTATGTGTAAAGGCATGTACAATTGTCCTTGCCTAATCAAGTATCTGATTTTTTGTACACTGTTACCTTACCACACCTAATTGTATATTTCTTCTGTCCTGTAAACATAGGCTATTGTTTTATGTATTTTGTATTTTTAACCTTTAAAAATATATCATCATCATCATCATTTGGCTCTTTGGAAACAGGTTCTCATACAACCCAGGCTGGCCTCAAACTTACTAAACTCGGGATTCTCCCATCACCTCCACCTCACAAGTTCTGGGATAACAGGCTTATGTCACCATGCCACGCTTAAAAATGCAGAAAAATGCACATGAGTGCACAGTACAGTGAGCTTTCAAACCAACTGTAGTTGTGAAATTCAAATTAAGAAACAGAAAGCAGTAGTAGTGCACACCTTTAATCCCAGCAATTAGGAGGCAGAGGCAGGTGGATCTCTGTGAGTTCGAGGCGTTCTAGGACAGCCAGGGCTACACAGAGAAAGCCTATCTTGAAAAAAGAGGCCTGTGACACTGACATGGCACTTTAATTCTTAAAGACTTCCTTGGAGCGGAGCTTAGGACTGGTTTATTCTCTTTTAGTATTATACAAAGATAGAATATGGGTTGGAGTGCCTTTTATTTTCTTTCCCTTCCTATCTCTCTTTTTTAAACCTAGGCTTTGCAGCCCAGTCTGACCTGAAAGTCACAATCCTCCTGCCTCAGCTTCCTAAGTGCTTGCATAGACCCCACGAGGCCCCACTTGTTCTGTTGGAACCTCCAGTTCATGATCTGGAAAGCTCCATTACCCCCTTCAGATCCCACCCACTTAGAGAGTCTCCCAAATATAGGAAAGACAAAAGCTACTGCAGCTTCCTCCCCTGAAACTGCCACCCACCAAGTTGCCACCCAAAGTGCTCAGCTTTTGAGCACACTTGGGCACAAACCCAGCTTGTGGTGGACAGGTCATCATGTCTCACCTACAACCTATAAAGTCTCCTTGCTTTTGTTTGTGGGGGTGGCTTCTTTGGCCTTTGCTTTGCTCAAATAAACCTATTATTATACTTTTTCATTTCGGCTTCATATGGCTTACTGCATCAATGGAGAAACGTATTATAGAGGGATGGAAAACCTATTACCACTAACTGTTTTTAAAATTCTCTCCTTGGACTATGATTTTTTTCAGAATGGGTCTAGGGTTTCTTCTTCCCTTTTAATTGAGACAGAATTCACATAGCACAAAAGCTACCCATTTAAATAAGTGTAAACTCACATTCTTCAATGCAATCAGAGTCATGTAGCATCACAACCCTAGAGCATTCTATACCAGTCCAAGCCTACATTTTCCTGTTCTGAACATCCGCATGGAAGGATTCATACAACATGTCATGATGTACCTGGCCTCCTTCCCTAAGTACAATGTCTGCAAGTTTTATCTGCACTGTATCATTTCTTCATGTTTCAATCATCATGGCAAGAGACAGAGTCCCCAGTAGCTCAGAGTAGCCTTGAACTCACTACGTAGCCAAGAACAGGCTTGATCCTCTAAGGTTACAAGTGTGCACTGTCCCTGGCTTTCTCCATCACTTTACTGGATGTATCTCCATGTTACTCATTCTTCTTGCATTCAGTTACTGAGAATAACTGCTGTTAATGGTACCATGAACTGTGAGCCACAACAGACTCCTCTTTCCTTGGGTGTTTGTCAGGGTTATTTCATCATAGCAATAGAAATGGTAGTGAGGCCACGTCTTGTCCTTGTCCTTGCACCTCCTGAGTTATTTTCTTTTGGTGTGAAGCCCAGCTCACAGGGCCTTTTAACACTATGAAGATCTGCTGCCAACTTGTACTGTATTGAGGTTCAGGATGTCTGGCTCCTTTCCACACTAAGTACCTTATTTTCAGAAATGTTTTCAGTCCTTTCCTCCTGACCACACCAAGTCTAGTTGATTTAATGTATGATTTGGACAAATACCCATGGCTTCCAGAGCTGATCTTAGTCCCCATTTCACCTGGTTCTTGGTCCATGTCGTCTTCTCTCAAAATCACTGATTGCCTTTGATTATGTACCTTACAATGAACTTTTTAAAACTGCTAGTAAAAATAATTTTAGGCTTACAGCAATAATCTTCTAGAAAGATTTTTAAATTTATTTCTGAAATGCCCCAGGAAACTAGCAACCCAACATCACTATAAGGCTCCCCTGGGACCTGGGTTCCCTGGGTCATGCAACTCTATCGCTGTAAGGCTCCCCTGGGACCTGGGTTCCCTGGGTTGAGCAGGGGTGGTGAGGCTAGCTGCAGTCATTGCAGTTCTCTGGTCTCTGCTATGCCCTGTTCTTGATGTCAGTCTTCCAGGATTCCCACTGCAAACCCTTAGGAAGACCAGCACCCTTTTCTATTTGTTAGGGTGGAAGGCTCCCAAAGGGGCAACATGAAGCTGTTCAGCTGCTTCCTGAGTGACAGAGCAGAAACAGCCACAAGTCTGTCTAACTTCTTTGGGTCTTCCTTCTTGCCCTCTCCCCATCGCCCTTGTTTTCTTCCCTCCCTCTCTGTGACAGGTCCCACATCCCCTAGGTTGGCCTCAGACTCACTATGTAGTTGAATGACTTCTGATTCTTGTGTCTGCACCTTCAAGTGCTGGGATCACAGCCTGTTCATGTAGTCCTAGGGATGGACTCTGGCCTCCTCATATGCTAGGCAGCCATTCTACCAACTGAGTCACATCCCTAGCCCCCTTCTGGGATTTTCTTGTGACTCTTGGACAGATCAGAGAGAGAGAGAAGGGGTGTGTGTGTGTGTGTGTGTGTGTGTGTGTGTGTGTGCACGCATGCATGCACATATCTTTCTCATGTGCCAAGCACAGGAGAACATGTGCACAAGCTGAAGGTCGGCCAGTACCATGGTGTCACTCTTCTCTGTGAGAAGAGGAAGACGGACTGACTCACTTCTGTAAACATCATAAACTACACTGTGACTTAATCTAGTTTATGCAGGAAACATTTAGTTTTCAATTCTTGACTCATCTCTCCATGAAGATGGATGGTCCTATAAATGCCCACGCACACACAATGTCTGGAAACACTGGGTATGTCATGTCAGATTTGAGGGCCAATATTCACAATGACTTCTGAAAAAGACCTAAAAGGGCAAGATTATTTTCTCATAGGTCATCACTCCAGGGTAAGTGTCTCTATCAAAAAGAGTCAATTCACTTATCTTCACAATAATGCCCATAGGTGACCTGTGTGACAGGGCAGGGAGAGGCCTTTTGACAGCATTAAGACAGACCCTACTACTGTTTATTTAATAAATACCCCATCCACCCTTCCACTGTGCTTGAGCCTCTATGACTCCTCTGACACTGCTGAGTCCCAGTGTGGCACTGCCCCACCTAAAGGCCTCTGTCCCATCTAGTGTCAAAGCTGTCCAGTGCAGCTCATGAATCCCTGCTTCCACACAGGGTGTTTTAGAGCAATGATGTTACAATGCCTACAGTTCTATCTGGAGCCCCTGAGCCAGGTGCTACCAGTCCTTCAGTCTGCCAGTCTGAGGCTCCACCACGGCCTGACTTTCAGAACTACCCCAATTCCATTGACAAGCCACTCTCAGCTCCAGAGCTACCTGTTTTGTAGACGGTCACATTCTCACTGATGATGTCTGAACAGCAACTTAGTCACTGTGGGCCACTCTTTCCAACATTCTTTCAAAGAACACACATCTTAGAGTTAACACAATGTAGGGAACACACCTAAGCTTTTCAAAATTAAGATATGTTCATGTTCGTGTTCCTGAGGAATGCAAAAGCAGAGATGAACTGGGTGCCTTGAACAGTGGAGCCGCATCGGGTGCTGAGTAGCTGCTGCAGCGCTGACAGGCAACTGCCACTGTCCTGCCTCCTGAAGACCATCAGCGATGCAGTTTGGAAAGATGTTCTGATAGAGAAGCACGTGAGGGGATAAGGAATGGAAAAATGGCCACTGGCCAGGCTTGCTTAAGACAGCAGAATCATCTATGCTGGGGTAGTTCCTATTCCTGGGGACTCTGCTTACTTGAATGCTCAGTTGACCAACCTGTTGCATTATATCTGAAAATGATGCTGCCTTAATAGACTTGCCAATAAGAAGTTTTCAGAATCCCCAAACCTTAGGAAGCAGCAAAGGTTTAAAAAAAATGGTTAGCCAGGCATGATGGTGCACACCTTTATTCCCAGCACTCAGAAGGCAGAGGCAGGGGATCTCTGTGAGTTCAAGGCCAGCCTGGTCTACAAAGAGAGTTCCAGGACAGTCAGTGCTACACAGAGAAACCCTGTCTTAAACAAAACAAAACAAAAATCCACAGTTGTGAGCCCGTTAGCTTGTTGTCTTGGCTGCGGTCCTTTAAGCTTCCCACGAGGAACCTGTCTCTGACTTTGTCTTCTGGTTCTGTGGCTTTATGCCATCCTTCTCTCATCCTCTTTACTAACTTCATTCTCTTGATTTCATCTCCAGTTAGTTCCTGGATCACCATCTCCTTTCTAAACTACCCATGTCAACCATGGTTATTGGCTATGCTATGGGGCTAGCCTGACAAACAGCCGCCTGCATCCATCCTAGTCCCTTTGGCCCCATATTCCAGCAAAGCTCCTTTCCAAGTGCATCTTCCCCCTTTTTTTGGGGGGCAGGGAGTTGATGCACAGGGTTTCTCTGTGTAGTTTTGGAGCCTGTCCTGGAACTCGCTCTGCAGTTGAGGCTGGCCTTGAAATCATAGAGATCCACCTGCCTCTGCCTCCCGAGTGCTGGGATTAAAGGTGTGCGCCACCACCTCCCGGCTTCCAAGTGCTTCTTAACCGTTTCTCATTGTATTAAGTGCAGGGCAGCAGATGATAGGAAAGGCTCTACACCTTCCCTATGCAAACACTATAGTCTACATGTCCTAGCCAAGCTAGACTCCTTTCCTAAAAATTAACAGGTCACCTATACATCTTAATGGGGTTGAGCAGAAGCTACTTCTATACATGCATACAGCATGCACTGATCAAACACGAAAAATCATGCTAATTTAGCCTGAAACTTACACAATGAAACTTTCCCCTGGGTGGTTCCTCTATTCTGAGGTGAACTTTATACCCATAAGACTCATGAATATCATGGTCACACATGTGCTCCTCATTGCTATGTTCTCATCACATTTATTTATTTATTACCCTGTTAAATGTTAAATATCACATATTAAATGCCCTATTTGCTCTGTTAAGTGCTTGGATTCTCTGCAGTTTGGGGCAATAAGAAGGCTGCCATAAATATTCTTACACATGCATATGAATGCGCTTCTGCTGTGACCTATGCAACTCCTGTGGCTGGAGAGACTGCTGAATTTATAGGAACAGACTACTCTGGGATGGTGAGATAGCTCAGTGGGCAAAGGTACTTTTGGTCAAGCCTGATTACCCGAGTCCAATCCCCAGAAACCTCATGGTGGAAGGAGAATCAACTTTTACAGTTGTTCTTGGACCTCTTGTAAACTGGAGATAAATCTAATAAAAACAAATGAAAGCCTGAACAGCTTTCTCCCCACCTTTTCTTTGTCATCCCGAGTTTCTCAGAACGCTGCTGGCACAGCTCAGTCAGACCCTTGAGAGCGTACTCTGCTACAACTTTCAAATACACTTTCAGGACACACTGCCAGCACAACGTGACCTGGCAAGTCACTTCTGCCCACTCTTCTCTGTGCTGCACTGCTGTGAACAAGCGCCTCACTAGATGACGAGAGTGCCCTAGCACAGCTACCAAACTCCCAGTCTAATATCCATGGCGTAAACTGAGTATCTGACTTTTCCAGTATTGGCTGTGGACACAGAACTACCTCTTCAGCTTACTACATACTCCAAGGCCTCCAGCTCTTAACACCGGTCAGTTAGTACTTGGTGATGCTTGGGACACACAGGAGCAGAGACAAGGATCAGCCTCAGGTCTAGATGGCATGGGCATCCCGACAAGGAGACCTAACACCAGCTGCAGAGAAGTCAGTGAGAACCACTCTCCTCTATAACATAAACCTTCCTTAAGGCAGCCTATTACAACATCTGCCAGCTGTCTCTCTGAAATCCATGACGCAAGCTCAAGACAAATCTGACCATTTCTAAGCAGCACAGATGTGCTTTAATAATTAGTTTGTTTAGTTGATTAGCTTTGCAAGGTCAAAATTAGGTCAACCTACACCAAGGAGTTCCAAGAACTGATTTACTATGTGGAATGAGTTTGGAATTAGCTGGTTACCACCATTAAATATGTCAAAAAAAAAAAAAAAAACCTTTAGAAGATTTGAAGAACAGTTTTAAAGAAACCGACTCCTTCCTGAAGCCATTAGAAAAATGTAAAGCTTGATTAGGAAATAAAACAAAGTTCTATGACAAGGACTCGCTGAGGTTTGATTGTAAACATGGTGAAGCCTATTCTCATAGCAGTGTTATGTGCCTTAGAGACTCAGCAGCCTGAAGGCCCAGCTGCCTCTGCACAGGTCAAAACCTGAGCTTTCAAATTGCTGCAGTCACTCACGCGGCACATCATGAGGAGAGGCTGAAAGACACTGAGAGGCAACAGGATTTTTAGTTCCTGCTTCAATGTTCTTTCATTTACTTTAACTTTTCAAAACTCTAGTTAGGGAGGCCCCGATTTCTTAGGCAGACAGTTTCTCACTAGGCCCCAGAGACTGCCTAGACAAACAGGAGAGTCCTGGGCAGCGTTTCCTCTTGGCAGCCTCCCCAACCTGCTGGGCCCAAGCCTCTGGGGTCACAACCCTGCAAACCCTTCCCTCAGCGCTGCCATGGGGAGAAGCAAAAGAACAAGTCATTTATGGTGGGAAGCATGGCTGACACCAGTGATGATAACATTGAAGTTCAACTCTGGATCTTGGAGCAAGACACCAACTTCATCAGAAACAAGAATGCCTTAGTTTGGCCACTTATGAATGTAAAGCACGTTTTAAAATGAACACCCTCTTTAGAAAATGAATACGTGGCATATTAGATATGTCTGAAATAAACTAACAGAAAAACTAGGAAGGAGCCTTGAATGTTAAACAATTAGCAGAGAGGGGTGTTTCTATGTCACAGAATCAAACCAACAGTGGCTTTTGGAGCTGAGGACATATGCTGAGGACAGAGTGAGACATCAGCCTGGGCCTGGGTCTCTTGGGAAATCTAGGGAACCCCAAAGGCAGAGCCTGTGCTCTGTGTAAACAAGTTCTTACTATCAATGTCGTGTGCAGTGCTCAGACCCTAGGCCTCAACCATGCACTACCCCTGACAGGAGCCTTCCCCGTTCAGTTCTCCGCGCCCCTAAGACAGGGGCAGATGTTCCAAGACAGACGTTTGCTGTAGGTGCCTCAGGAGAGCCCATGTATGAGGAACAGGCTTATTAACTAACACAGTGAAAACCTCTCCAGTACAGAAGGCACAGTCACACGTTCCCGCAGTCCCCGTACTGGAGAAGGTACGCTCAAGGCCAGCCTGGGCTCCTAGTGATACCTTGCCTCAGGAGAAAGTGACTAAGTGAGCAAGAGCGAGAGTAAGAAACAGGTAAGTGGAGTAGTGTTCAGTGTTCAGGAAACAATGTGAAGCCCACTTAGCTGCCTGCCAATCTTCAACAGTCCAATACCGAATGGGGACTTTGCTCTCGATCTGACCTCACTCTAGTGGGAGGCTCTGCACACCCTGACTTTGCTTCCCTACGAGGGTTGGTTGCTGGTCAGCCTGTCAGGGCAAGGTCCTCTTCCTACAGCAAGTTGTGAGCCTGGCTTTATTTTGCTGGGCTCCCCAGGAAGCTCAACAGAGGACAGCCTGACCCCATTCTCAAGATACTGGAGAGCAACCACCGGCACTCAGTCCTCTCCCCAACAACCGCCTCCAGAGTGACGTTCTACAGGAATACTACCACTTTAGTCCGAGTTATTCTAGTATATAATGACTGCCATAATTTTTTCCACTTAGAAAATTGCTTTTATTTATGTGTATATGTCTGTGTGGGGATATGTACAGATGTGTGCTCAAAGAAGCCAAAAGAGGGTGCTGGATGTCCTGGAGCTGGAGTCACAGTAGTCGTGAGCTGCCATGTGAGTGCTAGGAAGAGAACCTGGGTCCTCTGGGAGAGCACAGGTGATCTCAATTGCTGAGCCACTCTTCTAATCAGCTAATAATTATATGCAGTATGAAAAATTGGGAAACTCATAATTAAAGATAATCAAGAGAAACATATTTAGGATTGGCTCAGAGAGGCAGCAAATACAGACCTTAGAAATGATTGCAAATATGGGTAAAGGGGAAAAACACTTCTAAAACCAGTACTTTACATTTTGTTTTTTGTTTTGACCAGGTGGTAGTGGCCCATGCCTTTAATCCCAGCACTCGGGAGGCAGAGGCAGGAGGATCTCTGTGAGTTCGAGGCCAGCCTGGTCTACAGAGTGAGTTTCAGGACAGCCAGATGTACACAGAGAAACCCTGTCTTGAAAGCCAAAAAAAAAAAAAAAAAGTAATTTTTTTGTTGTTGTTGTTTATTTGTTTTTGAGACAGATCTCACACCACAGACTAGGCTGGTCTCAGTGTTGCTGTAATTCTCCTGCCTCATTCTCCTCGGTGCTGGGATTAGAGGCACATGTAACTATGCCCAGAGGAGATGGTTTCCTATACTGGTGAGAAGCTGCGCTGGAGATGTGCTCAGCACAGCAAGCAAGTCCACAGCTAAATGAACAAAATGAAAGACAAGCTAGAAATGCAGATGGGCCGGGGAGACGCTCAGAAGGAAAGAGCCCTTGCTGTGCAAGCACGAGACCTGAGCTGAAGCCCAAGCATGGCTGTGTGCCTTTGCAGTAGTAGACCTTGGAGCAGAGGCAAGCAGATCTCCTGGCTTCAACCTAGCTTAGAAGTTGAGTTTCTGCTTTAGTGAGAGACTTTGTCTAAGGCAACACGGAGGCAGGTAACTGAGGACACACCCAGTATTCTTTTCTGGCATTCACGCATGCACGCACGTGCACAGATGCACACACACCATACATAGAGAATAAAAAACAAACAATTATAACAAAACTAGAATTCATAAGGTGAAGCTATTTGTCAATAAACTCTAGCAAATTAAAACTGCTTTGAAATGTCCATGCTGTGTGTACATGTGTAGGCAAGCAAAAGGGTTGTGCAGTTGTGCAGGAAAGGTGTTTACTCATAGAAGGTTCTAACCACCCTGAGAGGCTCAGCCCGCAGCACACATGCTGTGAAAATTAAATCCAAAGGGTGTTCTTTTTATTTTGAAAAATTCAATTTTCTCTAGTTTTTTAATTAGGCCCAAATTTGGAATCTCTCAGGAGAAAAACACTGTGCATGTATTTAAACATTGTCACTAGGTATTCTAGTTTCAGAATGAGAAAGGCATTGAGTTGTTCTGAAGTTTATTCTTCCAAGTACAAATCCACAGACTTTGTTCTCTCTACTTAAAACCAACAAACTCCCGCACTCAGTCCCCACGCTGCCTCCCAGCCGTCCACCTCCACCATCACCAGCTCTGCCCATTGGTGGCACTGCCCTTCACTAATCTGACACCTGTCCTCTGAAATACGCCTGTGCTGGATTATTCTTCATGAACACAGAAGCTGTCTCTTTAGGAGCAGCCGCAGAGACCATGTTCACACAAACAGCTCCAGAGCAAAGGGGTGAGGCAGGCTTCAGATGACGAGATGATTAGGAGCATTAGGTGCAAGTGTCCTAGTGGTGCCAATCTCCTGGTCAAGTGAGCATGGGAAGGAAGGCGTTTGCTGGAAATGCAGGTGCTTATCCAAACATCTCAGTTCTCTCCAAGAGACAAGGTTTAACAACTCAAAGATCTACTTTTCTTTTTTCTTTAAAGGATTTCCTTATCAGTATGTGTGTGCAGGGCAGGGGACAACTTGTGAAATCAATTCCCACCTTTCACTTTTACATAAGTCCTAAGGATTAAATCCTTTACCAACTGAGTCATCTCTCTAGTCCAGGATTTTGTATTTGCTACAAAGGAGAGACGCATGGCCTACTTCCTCAGCTAAATCTAGCTGTCTGTTTGGACTGCACATGGATTCAAAAATTTCCATCCTCCTCTGGAACAACGGCTGCTAGACTTCTGGCTCACCATATCTAGAATGGAATACATTTTAGGCTTGTTTCAGATGCGCCTGTATCTGACTCTGGCTGATGGAACAACTGTACTGTCCTATGTGTTCTCTGGCTGACTCGTACAATCCCACTAACAAGGCTTTTGCGGAGTCAGGGGGATAAAGGACAGCAGAAGTTTCTACTCCTCTTCAGTAGAATGCAGCATCAAGCCAACCTGAACGACTGTGAGAACAGAGTAACGAATGCTGCCCAATGCACACGGGCACTCTGCCTGCCATCACAGGAAGATGCATTTGATTTAAAGTATGTGAAAGAAAACTCTCAGAAGTACTAACATTCAGTACTACATAGGAATATCTGCTTCTCAGCTAAAACCTACCATAATTCCCTGACAGTTTGGGCTTAACATGCCTGGATTCCTCCACACAAGCATGCTGTCGACGCAGAGAGAATTAGGCTACACAGTGGAACTCTGTCTCCACAGGCAGACAGACCTACAAATGTGTATTTGGATCTGCCTACCATTTCAAAGGCCTCATCTTTTCTTCTGTGCCAGAGCTGAGTCCGTAAACATATCTAAATTAAGTGTGGAGACCGACAGGGAGGCACAGCATAAGAACTTTTGTTTTTGAAGACAAAGTGGAATATTCTCCACTAAGTATGATAGATAATAACCAAAGGAGGAAAGGAAAATAAAAACCAAGATTGCCCACTACTGTCTACTAACTAAACTAGCTGTAGGAGACAGGGTCTTTATAGCTGTGGCTGTCCTTCATCTCCCGAGGGCTGAGATTATAGGCACTCATCACCACACCCAGCTGCGGGGACTTTTCTGAAGTCTACTCATCTGTTAAGCAGATCTGTCCAGCGACAGCAAAGGCAAAGACAGACTGTCAATGGCAATAGCCGTTTTCATTTATCACAAGCCTGGTAATTAATTCATTACTCTGCCAATCAGCTGCACTGCTAGTCAGATCTGTGGAAGTAGGAAGGGGTGGCTTACCGTGCACATGGCTGTCTTTGTGGTTCTCAGGGTAAAATCTGAAGAAAACTCCAAGTCTGAGATACATGTAGTGTGGCAATCTATATGCTTCCCAGCAGAAAGAAGAAAGAAAAAGATCAGTAAACAGGAATAACAAAGTCTAGCTAATACACCGCAGCTGTAAACCAGTGTTGCCTAATTCCTAATCACAAGCCAGCCTGAGGATTCTTCCCACACTAAAGGAACATTAACAGTTAGCTAATGTTTCTTTAAGTCAAGTTGGTATCTTCTACTTTGACTTCTGGAAGCAGTATTATCTATGCAGTCACCCGCGGATCTGTCTGTTAGCTTTGCTGACACACTCCATGATGGAGGAAGGTCATTGGTTAATTATAATAAACCAACTGCTTGGCCTCATAGCTTAGAACATAGGTGGGTGGAATAAACAGAATAGGATGCTGGGCGGAAGAGGAAGTGAGGTCAGACTCTGCTCTGTTCCCGGACAGACCCGACAGCTCTGCTGGAGCAGAGACGCCATGCTCAGCTCTCCCAGGCAGCTACAAGCCAGGATGGATGTAGGCTAGAATCTTCCCGGTAAGCGCACCTTGGGGTGCTTACACACATTACTAGAAATGGGCTAGTCCAGGTGCGAGAATTAGCCTGTAAGGGCTAGAGTTCATGGGCCAAGCAGTTCTTAAATGAACACAGTTTGTGTGTTGTTATTTCGGGCATGAGCTAGCCAAGCGGCTGGGGTGTTGGGGACGCAGCCCCGCCGCCGCTCCTTATTTCAACAACTCCAGACTTCAAATGTAAAACCTAGTGTTCTTCCCTCCACTGAGATCATCTTGCATACCAGCACTGCACACCGCCCTCTCTGCTAAGTTTCAGGTTATGACACTAATCTTCAAGGAAATACCAAGTTGGAAACACATGCTGCTAAAGGGAAAGACTGTCAGAAAAATTCATCTCTCAATGAATTTAATATGCATGTTAGATAGTAGAAAAAGCCACAATAATTCAAAAGTTAAGATTCATCTTGGAGAGAAACAGCCCATTCCTTTCTTTGTCTTCTGCCCTGACTAAAGCTCAGGGAACGGCTGACAAGTGATAGAATTTAAGTCACAGCCTGGTCATCACAGTCTTTAAGATAGCTGAAGAAAGATTTTAAAGAGAGTTACATAGTGTGGGGACTTTTAAGAGTGGGAAGAATGGGAGGAAAGAAATGGTGCTGAAGAGGCACGCTTGATGTCACAGAGCATCTACTAAACACCCTAGGGTTTCAGTCCTGAATCAGCTACTTCAGCCATTCACAGTAGTTTGGGGATGAAGAAGACAGCACCAGGAGAGAACTCAGCACTCCCTCCCACTACTCTCTTCTTGCTCTGCAACAGGGCCAAAGCGGCACTAACTGTTCCCCTCTGCTCTGTGCAAATAGCTCCCCACATCTCTTCCTACCAGGGTACCAGGGCAGGAGCATGGAGCAGGCCCATAGTGGCCATCAGTGCATCAGGACACCCAGCAGCCCCACAGTTAATCAAGCTTGCTTGCTGAGGAGTCTCCTTTGTGCAGAGAATAGCTAGATATTACTAAAGCCATTGACTGGAAGACTTCACACACTCCATTATCTACTTAGACAGCCAATGTGCTAAGAAACTCAATGTGCCTCTTCACTGTCAAGCTATGGTGAACCCATGTAAAATCAACAGTCACAGTAATGCTATAATTAACAAGGACAAAAATAAAACACAAAAGGACTTAATGAGAATTTTTCAGGTAAGTTCATGGTAATTAATCTAACGAGTCTGGAAGAAATCAAACAAGTTAAACTGTGTGATGGTGATGATGTGATACCAGGTGGTGGTGAGGCAGATGCCAGCACTGCAGATGTGGGCCTCTGCCTTCAGGAGGCCAAACCACTACAAGTGAGTCGAGCAGCTCCAGCACTGGGATCTGAAGGCTGATAAATGGAATAATGAGAAGTGACTCTATGCAACCACGGCCCAGAAGTGAGCCTGATCCCGTTTTAGACTAAATTAAAATCAGGAGGCCCACATGGAAAGCCAGTAAGCAGGCATCCTGTATTGTGGCCCCATCCCCTTGGATTCGGGCAACTGTGGACTGAACGTATCTCCTTTGTGCAGACATCCACCTTCTAAAATGCTCTAAACTAAACAGCACTCACTTGGCAGTAAGGGAAGTAAGTGATGATTTGAAGAGTACGGCAGTACGCATACAGGCCACATGTATACATGTCCTCATTTTGCACTTATATGGATTGTAGCATGTGTATCAATCCTAGCATCAAGCCCCACAGACACAGAGGGCATGCTCACACCTACCTTTATATCACAAGGATCTGAAATAAGAGTCTTATGATCTACAACTTCCACAACAGCTTCTGGAATAACTGCCTTCTTCATGCATGACATGTTGAAGCCATAGACGTCGTCCCAGAAGGCAATTCTATCAGCGTGCTTGCTCACGTCACTCACGGCCACTAGACTGATGGTGCAAATGTCAGGGTAGACTGGAAAAAAGAAAATACCCATTTATGTAGCGTCTTCTCTTCACTTAGAGGATAGTTTTAAATGGCTAATTATAAACATCAAACCTGTCTGTACAGAATACTAGCAAGGAGAGATCAATGAAGACAGAGACGGGGAGACAACCAAGTTCCCAGAGTGTCTATAATCATGATGGTAAAATTAGCATCCCCAAAATGGCCTAACAAAATTACTAAAACAACTTTGAAATAAACATATTCATGTTAAAACCTAAAATATGACAACTTAAAAACGATTTCATATATTCCTCTAAATTACACATAAAGAGACAAACGATCTGGAAAAGTATGTGGGGGGATCACAATGGAGTTTTATGGGCAGAGAGAGAACCAGCTCATACTATAGTTTTATTTAATATAAAATGATTGCTAAATGTATGCCAGTCTAAATAAAAGACCCGTGGATACAAATTTCTACCTTCAAGAAACTTGTATTTATCTATTTATTTTGAAACAGGATCTCATGTAGCCCAGGCTGGCCTCAAAAGAGAAAGCACAAGACATTGTGGATCACCCAGCGAAATCAGTAGGGGAAGCAGGCTACCATGTAAGAATGGAAACCAGCTCAGAAGTGGGGTGAGCAGAGTGCTCTAGCAGAGGAGAGCGCGTCAGTCACCATTAAGGGGTGGCATTGCCTTCTAACTAGACAGGTGGAGAGACAAGGCCCAAAGGGGTCTCGACAAACCACTGCAGTGAACTGGAATTCATTTTAAGAATGATAACTCAGTGAAAATTCAGAACAACCATTTTAAGTGCGAAGTATAGAATGACTGGGAGGAAAATAAACAATTTCAGAAACGTTTAATGATTCAGGAGGTGAAAACCAGGCCGGTGGCTAGGGCAGGAAAAGGAAATAGATCTGAAGGACAGTTGGGAGGTAGAACTCAGCAAACATGGGCCAGGAAGAGGAGGAATCGCGAGCAATGCTGGGCTTTAGCAGCTGAGCAGACTGTCCCCTGTAAAAGGGCACTGATCTGGGCAGATCAGGAGGAATGAGTGCGTTGCTTCTGGCACCAATGAAAATGCCAATGAGCAGATGAAACATTCAGGTATGGAATTCTAAGATACAAAACTGAAGACTCTGAGCATGCACACTGTAAAATCATACACAGCTGAAACGGATGAGACACAGCAGCAGGTATGTCATCAGCACCAGAATTTATGGCATAGGAGAAGCAGCGAGAGAGGCTGAGAGGGGACAGGGAAGGGCACTAGAGGGGCGTTGGGAAACAGACATGGTAGTGATGGGAACGGCTGTTGCGACACAACACACAACTTCTTTCTATGAATAACATGGAAATTAACTTTTCCTATGAAGAGCTCCAGCATCAATTTTTAGTGAATTCATAAATCAAAAAAATTCAGCTCCATGTTCCCATATCAGATGACAACTGTTAAATAACCACAGAAACAGTCGGGTAAGCAGTCAATCTTCAGACTTTGAGATCGCCCTCTACCTCACCCTTAAAATCTGTATTCTTCAAACCTCTAAGTTATCTCTAGAATAATGGCCAGGATAAGATCTGCATCCTAGGGACGCGGGCTCTAATGCTGCCTCACAGTTCAGCTTCTGCAGGCATCACCAAGAGTCATGCACAAGAGTATGCTAGCTAACCAGGGCCTCTTCCACCAGCATGCCAAGCTCTCTGGCTGGTTCCATTCTGAGGAATGTGAGCTTGTTACCAGGATGCTGACTAACAACAGACCGCCACAGGCACTATGGTTAGCCTCTGAGCCACATCTCAACAGGGGACACAACGACAAAGGCTGATCCTGAGGCAGGGCAGCAGCACTGGGCATCTCAGCAGCTCCTCACACCCTGTATGGAATTTGGGCCACAGCTGCAGCTTTCTGCAGTAGGGCCTGAGGAACACAGGAAGGCACAGTCAGGTTGGCAGACATCTTTTGTAAAGTCATCACTGCAGGCTTTGGAAGCCATTTGTTTTTTGTTGAAATGACCACTTTCTGTGAGAGCAGAATGGCTGTGTTCGATAAAGCCTTGTTCATAAGAAGAGGCCTTGCCAGAAAAAAGTGGGAAGACAGTGAAGGTGAGATTTACCAGGGCGTCTGACTGCTTCTGTTAGGAGTTTCCGCAGTTCATGGGAACTAAATGTAACGCAGCATTGTACATGACATGGACAGTCATGTGACTTACTGCAGCTCACGAGCAGTTCAGAGCATGAAAAATCCTCACTGAGTTTGGCAAACCACAGCTCATACATCAATCCAGTGTGCTGCATGGGTTTGTACACTCTCTATAAGACCACTGCAGTAGCAAGCTTACCCATCATCCACAGTGGCACTGTGCTACGGTGCCAGAGCTAAGAGAGGGCAGGATTGTGGCCTGTCACAGTGACAATACAACCTGGACTTTCACCAAAAGTCACTGATCTGCCACCTCCTCAAGTAGTGTGCTGTGCTAGGGACACCATGGAGAACAAAGATGGCCCTTTCATGAGGAAAACTGTAACTGACTGCAAGCCAGGCTTAGAGGAAAAAAAATCAAGAGCAGAATGGTTCTTTTCTAAGTGCTGAGGCGCAGTTTTCAGGCTAATTATATTTCAAAGAGATAAAAATCCTGGTGCTTATTTTTGAACTCAGAAATTACTTTTTCAGTTCTCAGAAATACGTGAATAATCCTAGAGTGCTAGAGGTCATTGGGTTCGGATCCACTCTGGCACCACTGCCTAAGTCCTGGACCCCCGCCAGGACTCCATTACCTTTACCTTCGGTCACACACATCTGTCACTCAGTTTTGGTGGGTTTTGTTTTGTGTCATAGAAGCCATAAGTGAATAATTATGTCTGCTTGTAGGTGAAATCGGCCAAATGCTGATTGGACAAAAGCAGCCAGTTACCAAACCATTTATAAACCCATGGCTTTGACATCTGTGTCCTTCTCGATTCACTGCCCAGAATTCATCTGTCACTGGAATGGCTCATGAGGTGAGCAGACCAAGATGGGAACTCCTTCATCCCTAGGGAAGGCCTCACAAACTTCTGGGCCCTAAAGGCCGAGACTGAGGAACGAGAATACAATTCCCATGAAACACTGGCACACAGGAGCCAAAGCACTGGAAACACTCGCCGATATACAGAGCAAGAGTAACTTACAAATGAGATATTCACTGGGAACTACACCTGTTCTTCCACATCACTACCTTATAAATAGTGACCAGCTCCATTAAAGTTTACATAACCTGATATGAAGATAGAATATGCTCTGGAAACTCTGCTCTGAAAAAAATAAACATTATCAGCATTATTTCTAGGAAAAAAAAAAACCCAAAGTAACAAATGTGGTTCAAGTAGGCAGTTAAGGAAAAAATAGCATAGGGAACTTTGAGCCCCAGCAACCAGGCTCCATGGCTTCCGTGTGATGTGAGGTCCAAGTGTGAGAGTCAATGTGCTGGCCGAAGGTGTCATGTTCCAACCCATTTCACCACTGTTTAAGGCACCAGCCAATGCTGCTCTTGTTTCCAGCAAGAATGCAAGAGACTTAATATATAACAGAAAACCACTTTGAACCAGGTGCTTCGTCTAGACTTTGAGATGACTGTCTATAGCTGGGTTATAATCTTTATTTTACAAAAAAGGAGATGGAGGTAGGGAGGTAATGCCAAAAGAAGCAGTCTTCATTTGCTAAGAAGACAAACCCACCAATTGACAAACAAGTCTTGAGGTCTGTCTAGAGACACCCCAGACTTCCCCCTTCATGCCAGCCCACTGCCTTGTTCTTCAAATGGGAGATTTCCACCCTCCTAAAGCAGGAGAATATTTGTTAGCTGGGAAAGGAGAAAGAGCAAGTACATTTTAACTATTAATAAAACTGGGCAAAGCAGAAATGGATGGGCTTGCTCACTTTGTGGAGTGACTAATGACAGGACGGAAATAGAGGTGAAAAGGCAACAGCCCAGCGGCTGAGAGAACAGGAGGCATTGGAGGGACAGATGCTTGTGAGGCAGCTTGGTGTGCCCAGGTCAGACGCAGGGCTGAGGCTGCTGCAAGTGGTGTTCCAGCTCTGCTGCTTGTCAGGAGGCACGTGGCAGAAGCTGGCTTTCTTCAGTCTAAAGGAGGCCAGGCTAGTAAGGGAAAAAGGCTCTGGTAAATGGGTACAGAGACAGTGTCATCTCCAGGACACCTACAGTAATGTGTCAGCCACAGGTCCAGCCATGCAGCAGTTTCTGGCCGCATCACTCTCAGCTACCACGCTCTGTAGCATTCCTGCCCTTTAATAAGCCCTCTTTCCCACTGCCTGGAGTGAATTCTGTTTCTCCTGACAAGTCCTCTTACACATGTATTATAAAACTCTGCCTCTGGACTGCGTTCAAAGGCCTCTTCCATGAAGCCCAAGCATCTGTATTTTAACCAAAGCCCCTAGTGAGCATGTGGAGCCCTGGAAAGTAAATCACAGTGGTGAGCTTGGAAGTGAATAAAAGCCCGAAAGAGCCCAATGCATCGGGGCTCTTAGCATTGGGACCTGCTTCCACAGTCCAGGACAGGGAAATACAAATGGCAAAAACAGTTCCTTCCTGATGGAGGAAGATCAATAGATTCTCAACTTCCTCCTGCTAAAAGTGATTTTAGAAACTCTTGCTGATTTTGAGCAAATTACAGAAGTGAATTACTTTTCCATGCTATTAGCAGATACAATTTCAATCTCTTCCTCTCCTGAGCATGTCAGCTTTGATTTCTCAGGGTGGTGGGGCTTCCACACCGGAACTTACTCGCTTTGCCCTGCTATAATTAGCAGACATTTCACGGAGGATCTCTGAAAGCAGTAAACATCTCATTCTTCAAGTTCCAGTTACTTATTTAGTCAATTTAGTCATTTGTATTTGAAAGAACATTCTCTTGTTTTTATCAAGGGTTATAAGTAAGAAAAGGAAGCACAGGTACAGAAAGATAATATTAAAACTCTGCAGACAACTGAATTGTTTACACAGGAAGTCCTTTTAGAAATAACTATCAGGCTCAGCAAAATCATAGGACATCAGCTTAATAAAACCAAGCATTTTTAGTTCCATAGCACAGGTAGGCGAGTGAGAAACAATGCCTGCAAGGCCAGCACTGTAAGGGCTCACAGACCAGGGGGCTCATAGCTATTTCCTAACTGTCCTATTCACCAGGGCCATCTTAATTCCAAGTCTTTCTAAAGCAATGTGGAGGTGAAAGGAGTGAGAGAAACTGAGGAAGGCGCCCTGTATACAGATCTGGCCTTGTCCTGCCCCACTGCTTTCTTCCTCTCTTCCTCTGGGTGTGTGATAAAGGTGGTGTGATCTTGAAGTGAATCATAAACTCAATAAAAACACCAAAACTTCCAGAAGGAAGTAGGAAGACCCTGTGTGACTTCAAGGAAAGTGTCCTCCAATGAAGCATGCGCACAACAGGACAGAGGCAGCACCTGTCAGCTGCCCCATCCTTGTCCGTGAGCTGTCATTCAACTCTTCACCCAGTGTTCCTTCGGCTTTGCTGGCTGCTTGCTGGGAGGATCCACCAATATGTCAGGAACCAGGCTTATGGTAAGAACTGGATGGATTCCCCACTTTAGTCCTCGTGACTCTGTCACGTGGGGATTTACACATATAGTCAACATCACAAATCATTCTAAATCTAAGTTCCCAGAAAACTCTTCCCTCAAGTCTAATGTGTTTGCACTCTATGTGACTCACTGGTAAATTACAACGGTCAATTTATTATCTAGATTAAGCTGTTTGAGGAAGGATTGTCTGAAGGTTTTACTATGTGGCCCAGGCTGGTCTTAAGCTTCGGGGCCTAAGTATTCTTCATGCCTCTTACGTACTGAACTACAAGAATATACCAATAAGACCAGGTAAGCCTCTAATCTGCTTCCACCTCCCAAAGTGCTGGGATTATAGGTGTAAGCCACCATACTTGGCTTTGTTTTATTTTTAAATAAAATTATAATTTCCTATATTTTATGAGGTGCTAGTTACATCTGTGACTATAATGAGATTTTCAATTTTCTTAATTTGTCTCCCACACAAGAACCAGTAACGTCTGGTTTTATTGTCTAGACTTCAGGATGCACTTTTGCATACAGCAGGACCTTCCTCCTGTCCCTGCCACCACAGAGGCTTGCAACTTTGGGGATTTCTTGCCATTCCTGTTCACTTTTCCATATAAATTTCATAATCAGCTTAAATTAAAGACAAACCTGTTGGTGAGGACAACAGTAGAAACTTAGAAATTCTACTGTATAACTTTTAACATCAAAAAGGAAGAGATATACATAATTCTCACCTACAATTTTAAAAAGTGATAGTAGTTTTAGATTTCCTCATATTTTGCAATGAGGTTGGGTGAATTGACATCTTCCGGCATTAATTCTCTTTACCCAAGAACTTAGCACTTCTTTACGTTGATTTAAATCTTCACGGGGGAGAGGAGGAGACAGATGAACTTATATTCACATCATGGATGCATTATGGTCACGTGGGCCCACAATACTGACACCTCATTTCATAACGCAATCATTCTTTTAAAAACTTTGACATTATAATTGCTTGGTAAGGATCCCCACAAGAAAAACATAAAGCAAAACTTCACAGCACACATGAGCATCTGATGGCAATATACGTTCATTTCATGTCTCTCATAGTGAGTTTAGTTTTTCTCCTAATTATATTAACAAATAGCATTCCACAGCACTGCTCAGGCAGCTAAATGCCGACTCTTTTGACTACACCCCCAGATGATCCTAATGTTAATCAGTTATATAAAAATATGGACTGAGCTAGAATCATTAACCTCCCTTTTGTCCCTCCAGCTGCCATGGTCCCATGGCTGTGGGGACCTAATGAATCTCACTGAGCACTCGATTTAAATGCATTAGCTGCTGTCAGTTCTTCAGTGAGATCAATGGACACCACTGGGGAGGTATGGAGAGGGAGGAGGTGGGGGGGGGGAGTTCCCCAGAATCCCACAGCAAGAGTCAGATGTTTTAAATGCATTTTAATAGGGAAACAAGGTTTAGTGAAAAGAACATGTATAATGATTAGGTCAGGCAGATATGAGTTTAAAAATCAAAAAAGAAAAAGAGATGCAGGCTTGGCTGCCCAATGGTGTCATCTTCCAGGACACCTTTTGAAACTGTTCCCCAAATCTCAAAGGCCTGTGGTGAAGATTATGTATAACATAAGCAATAGTGATAGTGACGACCACAGAGAATCATTAAGTGATACCATTTCCTTCAGTTACTAAAAAGACCACAAAAATCACAGATGTGCACTGTTTCAGGATAAAACATCTAAAATCCTAGCCAGGTTAACAGCAGAGATCAAGAACTACTTTAAAGTGAATGCCGAGAATATATGACAAGTGACCTAGAAAGAGGGAACACAGATGCTACCAGAGTGCTCTGCTGTCTGGAGGACCTGTCTTAGCTCTCCTGTTTTGGTCTAAGGACTTTCAACTGTACTGTCACTGCCTAGACAGTTGCAGGATACTAGGGGGCCTGAGCAAGAGCATAACCCTTGTTCTCAAGGACACCAGGGGTCCCAGCACAAGGCTGGGACGTGTACTTCCCCCGAGGATGCAACCAGAACACTACTTTCCCACAGACATGGAAAAAAGGCTTCCAGGTTGAGAGGGATCTGCTTATAGTAGACTTAGGGGTAGGAGGTGCTTAGGGGTAGGAAGTACTTATAATCTTTCTAGACACCCGGACTAAATCACAGAGTGGAGCAGCACATAGGTTAGTGAGGCAAGGGAAATTTGCTATTAAAGTCTCCAACCTAGTCTGAAACATGCTACAGGCCTTCTGCTAAGATTAAGAGTGGGAAACTGAGGGGGGCTGGAGAGATGGCTCAGAGGTTAAGAGCATTGCCTGCTCTTCCAAAGGTCCTGAGTTCAATTCCCAGCAACCACATGGTGGCTCACAACCATCTGTAATGAGGTCTGGTGCCCTCTGCTGGCCTGCAGGTATACACACAGACAGACTATTGCATACATAATAAATAAATAAATAAATAAGTTAAAAAATATATAAAAAAAAGAGTGGGAAACTGAAACTAAATGACACAGGGATTAAAAAATGAAAAGATACTTTAATTTGAATATTAAAAGCTTCCCACACCTAGCCCTTATGTTTCTATTAAACAAACAAATAAACAAAAAAAAAAACCTTCTAGTAAAAGATATCCTAAGAAACCACAGCCTTGGAGCCTCCATATCTTAAGTAAGCAAGGCTCCTTCCAATGGGAACATCTTTCATCTCTACTGAAACTCTCAGCCATGCACAGTGTGCCCGAAGCTCAGAGGTTCACTTGGTTGCACCACGCTGAAATCAGACTAAAACTGAAATGTCGCACTTACCCGATCCTCCTTTCGCCAAGTATTTGTTCTTTGCATAAAGGACAGAATCCAACATCGACTCGAAAAGAAGAAAATAGCCCTGTGCAGAAAGGAAACGACGAACGTCAGGAACAGGCACTGCACAGCAGACCCAGCAGAGCAGCCGATGGCTGTCACCTCTCTTCTATGTCACACGGCTCTGCCCGTCACTGTATGAACAGTCAGTTCTATCCAGTGGCACTGGAAGGCCAGGCCTGGATGGGAAGTGGACCCATCGAGTTCTTACAGTAGCAAGTTCAGAACCCGCACCTGCAATTCCACTTTTCAGTCTACTGTTTCCCCCCAGAGTAAGGGGAGCTTTGGGGAGACCTACAGCTCCTGGAATGTTACAAGGCTAATTAGGAGTAGTGGTCCTAATAGATTTTGTCTCCTGTCACACTGGACACTCTCAGGCTCACACTGGGGGTGAGGGTGGAAACACTATTGGTGTCCACTGGGCAGAGCTACAAGATGTTACCACACATCCTACCATGCACATGACAGGCACCACGATGTGCCACCTGACCTAAAGTGCCATCTCCCAAAGCACTGTCTAGAGATCTGTCTTTGGTGTGCATACAGATGGCATTAACTGTACTCACTGGGCCATTAAAAAGGGAGGGGGAGGCCAGAGACTGGAAGAGGGATGTCAGGGAGTAGATACAATCTAAATACACTGTATTTATGCATTCTCAAGAATTAGGAGCAGGAGGAACAGTCATTCATCATAGAGGTTCACAGGATACATCGGCACACCAGATGCTCTCGACAGAATAGGGCCACTGCCCATACTCTGAGCAAGTGTCACACTTTCCCACTGGGGTTTGTCCACTACTTGCGATGCAGCATCTTTAAGAAAGTGTTACATGAAAGCTAGCTCAAGGAACAGGACCCTAGTACAACTAGATTTCAGGGAATGGTGGTGAACCCTTCCCAGGGAAAAGGTAATAATGGCGCACACAGGGAAAGACAACAACACTCTTGGGGTCCTAAGCAGGCCATATTCTAACAGCACCCGATACAGCATGTACTGTGCAGACAGTCACACACCTCATCTACTCCAGGGCCACATCCCTCAGCATCAGGGAGCCTGTGAGCTGCACCTTCATACCACCACTCTAACTAGAGCTGTTGTCTCATCCGTGGACAAACATCCACTAGAAAATGTTTAACCACATGAATAAATGGAACAAAAAAGGCAGCAGACCCAGAATCATCCCCATAGGTGAGCGAGTCAGACTGAACTCATAGGAAATATAGGTCGGATGACTGTCTCTGCCTTGATCAACCTCCTCCCAAAAACTAACTCACTGATAAGAAAACTAACATCCATGCTGAGTTGTAGATGTGTTCACACCATGAAAACTTAGGCTCAGGGGAAATTTCTGAACAAATATGTCTGTCATATGCTAAATGCTACACACCAGCATCTGTTAGTATACCCTGTGTGTTCAAGGGACATGGGATGTGTGGATTTCGCCAATGAATACTTACCAGCTCACCTAGATCTACACACAGAAATGCTTGTAAATGGGCACCTTTGCATTAAGTAAAGAGAATCACAATTTGTGTCAAGAAATTATTAAGAGTGGGTTATCCAAGGAATAGGAAGATCACCTGAAGTCAGGCATGAGTGGCAAACGCCTTTAATCCCCATCACTAGGAAGACAGAGGCAGGCAGATCTCTCAAGTTTAAGGCCAGTCTGGTCTACAGAGTTCCAGAACAGCGAGGCCTACACAGAGAAATAATGTCTTGAAAAATCAAAACCAAAATACTTTTAAAAATTAAGAAAAAGAAGAAAGAAAGAAAGAAAGAAAGAAAGAAAGAAAGAAAGAAAGAAAGAAAGAAAGAAAAAGAGAACTGAGGGCCTGGAGCTTGGAGAGATGGCTCAACAGTGAGGAGCACTGGCTACTTCTGGAGGAGTGGCCTGGGTCCCAGCACCCATACGGTGGCTCACACCATTTCTAACTCTGGCTTCAGGGGGCTCCAGTGCCCTCTCCTGGCATGAGTCACACATGTGGAACACAGACATACGGTTGGAAAATGGTCAAAAGAATGACCATGGTGAACAAGGCCTTGGGGAACTGTGAAGGAGGCTCCAGGGAGAAAGGCGCAGGGCCTTTACCTCAGGAGCATGTTGTTCCTGGACGTGATTTCATGTCTTCTATGTCAAACATTTACATTCAATCTATAAACCATGTTAATCCTCATTGGATGTTAGATCAGCTATAGACCCCCAATCTAGTCAGCATACCCGGGAGTCTCTTATGGTCTTCTGCCTAGTTTTCAGTCTTTCCCACATATAATCCATGGCATATGCCAGGTAATTTTGTTAAAATTGGTCTGTCCTGAGAAAGTTCTGGGAAAGGGCTACTCTATTGAGTATGTGCTTTTAGTTGATACTTATTTACATGTTTTTCTGAACTCACACAGCCTCCTTTGGATCATGGCTTCCTTTGTTACATTTGTGTATAAAGTACACTGGGACTGGAGTAAGGCTGTCTAGAGTTAACTGTAGTCCGCCCATTCTTTCAGGTCCTCAGATCCACACAGGTGGAGGAAAGTCAACACATACATTCAGGCAAAACACCCTTATACGAAGCCAGTTTTCTCATACAACTCTGAACCACCTACCTGCCTTTGGGTAACACTACTCACAATGGGCTAGGTCCTCCCACATCAACCATCATCAATTAAGAAAATGCCTCACAGGCTAATATTGGTGGGTCATTTTCTCAATTTAGGTGCCTTCTTTTAAAAGGGCTCTAACCCGTGTCAAGTTGACATAAAACTAGCTAATACCCTCAATACATTTTTCTTTAATTATTCATTTAATCAAACTAGATGAGAAAATATAAAATTTCTCAAAATGTCTTTATAATTTATAACTAAAGAAATACAATTTTAACTATTTGCTCAAACTATCCAAATCAGTTCCAGTATCAACTCTGAGGATCTCCTGTAGAGTGACCAAGGGATGTAACCACTCATGCACAGACACCCTCCATAGCTGCCAGATCTCTGCTCCCCAGTTTCTGCCCAGCTGTTACTGGCCAGAGAATTCCAAAAGCAAAGAAGAATTCCATTGTTCATATGCAGAGTTAGGCATAGCACCTGGCACCCGTGAAGACCAACATGTCTAACACAGACTCAGTGGTGATGGGCTTTGATCAGGGCTAAAGGGACAGAAAGTAAGAGCTACAGAAGTCTGTTCTTCCCATTTCTACCTCCTCTCCCTCTGTTCATGGCTCTCTCCGATCAAGATTTCCTTTCTAATGCAAGATTCTGCTCCCATATAAGCTTTCATTATGGCAAAGTCCTTGGTAAACCCTAAGTTAAAGAATAGAGAAGTTGGCTAGGTGTGGTGGAGTGCACCTTTAATTCTAGCACCCAGGAGGATCTCTGTAAGTTTGAGGCCATTCTGGTCTACATAGCAAACTCCAGGACAGCCAGGAATACATAAAGAGACACCGCCCCCCCACAAAACCACCAACAAACAAACAAAAGGGGAGGAGCCAGGAATACAAAAAGAGACATCACACACACATAGACACATACAAACCCACCAACAAACAAACAAAAACTAGAGGAAGCAGCCAGTCAGTGGGAAAACATTTCCTCAAACAACAAATCATACATGTCACAGTGGGTACTCTGTTACACCACTGAAGACTCAGAGCTGAAATTCACAAGTAACTGCTTATCCTGCTATTCAGGTAATAGCTCAATTGTTAATCCATTTAAGTGAATTTTTCCAAAGTCACTAGGTATGCTCTTTTCTTTGACGCTCATTCCATATCTATGTCCTTGACTGTTTCTTCTCAGCCAATCATAAATGGCCCCACAACGTAGGCTTCAAGAAGTGCAAGCACATGGTCCACACTGTGTGGAGCAGGAAGCTCTGCATGAGCAATAGCATCCACTGCATGAGTGTCTACACCGCTACAGCGAAGGAGCCTTGCCTTTAAAATGGTACAAAATAACATGGCCTATCTAAAGTGAGCTTCTGCTTTAAAACTGGAACTGCTGAGTACTAAGAGCGGTGCTGGCTGAGCTTTCTGGAGAACATGCCATTTAGTTATCTCAGAGTGCGTTTGTCACTGCCATCACCTACTGAAAAAACTGAGGCAAAGAAAGGATAACAGCTTCAGACCTAGAAAGGAAATCTAGTCACAAAACAGTGAGTGAACTCAGACTGATGACCCTGGTCTGATGACAGAAGCCGTGGTCTCAATTTCCATCTGATTTGCTTGACTGGAAGATTACATATTTGTATTAAGATGACATGGGAACTGAAGGACTCAGGTATTCTGAAATGAAAAACTGCCCACAGAACACGTCAAATAGGATCAGAATTTTAAACTATGTGAATTAGAATACTTCAGAGTGGCTTCTTAGTGAGCAACTGAAACAATGGTGTGAAAGATTAGATGACATGTCAATTATATGTAGAATTAATGCATGACACTGATAAAAATTAACTAACAGACCTCATTAAAAGTGAGTGGATGACTAACCAGGGCTCATGGGGGCTCTCAAAGACTGAACCAACAATACAGGGAGCCTGTATGGATCTTAGCTAGGTCCTCTATTTAAATATATTATGGTTGTGTAGCTTAGTGCTCTTGGTTGATATCCCTGGGAGGCCTGCCCCTTTCTGAAGGCAATCGGAGGGGATCCAGGGGGGAGGGGACTGGGGTGAAAGGAGGGAGGGGAAACAGAAGTCAGGATGTGATATATGAGAGAGGAATAAGAAGTGAGTAGCTGATGGTGGTGTGTGAGCTGTTAGCAGCTACTGTCCTTCCTCTCAACTTCACTCTGCTAAAGGCTGTGAATGTAACCAGCTTTAACTTCTGGGAACTGTCCCTGGTGCTGAACCAAGTCATTTATTACCCATAACAGAAAGCTTTGCTCCGAATGCCCCAATCATCTGTGGTGCAATTCAGAGTACAATTTCACAGGCTGCTGCCTCACCTGTAGGGCACCATCTGGAAGGATTATACCTGATATTGCCTCCTATGATGCTCATGGGGCATTCTTCTTTCAAGACTGACATTTACTTTATAAAATTTAACGCTGCATTTGTCCTTCAAAAGAACACATGGAACACAGAGATGCAGACTCACACTTGTGGAAACAGGAGCCTACTCCTAACATGCTCACATCTTCCTGCAACAGGCTCACTGGTGATTAAATAAAGGCAGATACTTTCAGCACCAGACTCTTTCCTAATCAAATGACTAAAACACCCTGAGGCAAAAGCCAAATTAAGAGGTAGTGGAAAATAAAGTTACTCTGGGAAAGACTGTTGACAAACAGTCATCTGAAATAACTTAGAGGGGAAAATATTGCTTGTACCCAATACAAGACTACAAGACCTAACCCATAACACACCTATAGGATCTAATGTGTCTATACAGAATTCAACAGTGCAGTCAGCATCATCAAACTACATGGCAGAAAGCCCAAGAGTGGATTCAAGATTAAGTGTAAGAGGGAAAGGAATAAAGTTTATAAAAAAATTTTTTCACCTTGGGGAAAAGACCAAGGACTTTGACATCAAAAGTCAGACTTCATCGAAAGACACAGAAAGAGACACAGGGCACATTTACTCAAAGAGTGTGAGTGTGAGCTAGTGTAGTTGTTATGGAAATCAGTACAGAGGGCCTCAAAAAACTAAACCATACCCACAAGGTGATCAATCCAGTTATGCCACTGCTGGGCAAACACCAGATGGATTTTAAACATAAAGCTGACAAAGTGTAACCTGGGTATTTTATGTTAGGGACTATTGTGAAAAATCCACTTAAATACAGAAAAACAGTTTAAAGGGAAGGACTTGGGGGGTGTGGTTCAGAGGCAAAGGACTTGCCTAGTATGGACAAGATGCCGGGTTCAATTGCCACAAGAACAAAAGCAAAATAAAATGTGAAATGGCAGAAATATATGACATTCTAATATAAATACTAAAAAAAAGTTCAGTAACTTAAGTGTCCATGAACCTAAGTGTGGGACTAGAATCTGCACTTTTTATTCTGCCACAGATAGGGTGCTAAGGAATGAGCATGCTGTGGGCTGGAAATGCACACACTTAAGGGCAATCACAGATTCTGGTGGAAGAGGGAGATGGGTCCTGAGTGACAGGGGAAAGGTGAAGGATACATTTTTTAGTATTTTTATATTAGTGTGCAGTCAAAAGATAGTAAAATTGCATATGTGTACAATAAACATTCGGCAAAGGAGCTCCTGCTTCCTAGTACTTCACCTGATTACTGCCTTCTGTGTGGGGAAGAGTGAACATGAGCCTCACAGAGGCTGCTCCTGCTAGGCATCCAGTATGTGCTGGCCACTGTCTTGCAACACCATGCTCGGCCCGCTGACCCTGACCACAAGGTGCTTACTCTCTAGTGCCATGGACTTGCTCCTTTCAGTCTGGAAAACGCTAAAGTTTAAAAACCTTTCTTCCACTAGATGGCACTCTGACCTGATCAGTACAAGACCCTTCCCCTTGCACTGTGGCAGTTTTAGGAAAATTGGAAAAAGAACAGCAGCAGCATCTCAAGATCTCAGAACACATACACCCTTATTCCAGGCTCAGTTAGCTCTCATGACTGAAGGATGCAATGTATTTCTAGAGCAAGAGTCCCCACATCAAATCAGGGGAATCATTAATTATAAGAAGGTAGTCCACTCTTACGAGAACAACCAAAGCATTAGCTGGCACCTTTAGGAAAGACAATCATATTAAAGAGACACAGCGGAGTGTGCTATGCCCCAGTATGTCTCCCTAAATTCATATATTAAAACTGAACCAACAATGTACTGTATAAAGTAAAATAAAGGCAAACATATTGTCCTCTCATATGCATACTTTGTATTTAAAAAATTCATACACGCTGGGCAGCAGTGACGCACGCCTTTAATCCCAGCACTCGGGAGGCAGACGCAGGCAGGCGGATCTCTGTGAGTTCGAGGTCAGCCTGGTCTACAAGAGCTAGCTCCAGGACAGGAACCAAAAAGCTACAGAGAAACCCTGTCTCGAAAAATCCAAAAAAAAAAAAAAATTCATACAAAGGACAAGAAAACGGATGAGGGACTATAAAAGAGCCTAAAAAAAGGGAGACTAAGAGTGTCACGTACAAGGACAAGCAAGAATTGTGTTTTCTCTGATGTGAAGTAAACTTGATTCTCACACACATTTATATATACGAATGACATGAAAGCAGAGGGGGCCGTGTAAGAGGCAAGAGACCAGAAGGAAAGGGGAAGGCGAGCCAGTGGGGGATTATGAGCAACTTACAGTGAGACACATATGTGAAAACATTATAATAAAGCCCTTCATTCTGTATGCTAACTAAAAATTGACTATAGAATGGGAGGTGGAAGGGAAACTAGACATGATGGAGCACGCCTTGCCTTCCAGCACACAGGAGACTGAAGCAATTCAGAGCCAGCCAGAGCTGTACGCTGCCATGTGAGGTCAGTCTGGAAGATCCCGTCTCAAAATAATACAACTGGGGACTTTTACAAAGTAATTGAGCCATGAGGAGGAAGCGGCTCACACTTGAGGTGGTGGGCTTGTCCCCTTCTGTCCTGTCTATGGCAGGACAGTGTCCACTCCACTAGAGTACACAGTACTATCTTGACAGCTGACACCAGACCCTGACCAGACACAGGTTCTGACTTTGGACTTATAGCTTTGCAAACTCTTCAGTTTTTGGAAATTTCTATCATCTATATCTATAAATTACCCAGCCTTAAGTACTTTGCTATAATACCACGAACACTAACTGTGATACATAACACACACACTGCACGCACACACAATTTCAATGCTATAGGGAATATAGCAGTATGATTAGAGAATTACAAGAACAAGACTTAAATCTTCCAAATACAACAAATATGTAGTAAGAAAAGACCATCCTTTGTTAGATGAATTGGTAAGATTCTGTCCTAACGGCATTTACTAAACGTGCAGAAGAAGTATGGGGCGCAGCTCAGGTGAGGACTGCAAGGAACTGGCCCATATAACAAGAATGGCCAAACACAGTGAATTCAGTAGCCCACCCAAACAGCTTGGTACTGGGTGGCCAAACACTTCCTCCTCACTCCACGCCACTCCAAAGAATTCTGAAGCACAAATCTGCTTCAGGGAAATGCAAAGCCTTAATTTAATTAATGCTTGATGTGGCTCGAAGAACTGAGGCAAAGCCAGTAATCTAAAATCCTGCCAAAGTCAATAAAGGTAAATTCCTAGTGTACTTCCTGTGTTTCAAGTTGACAGGGGGCTTTGTTCCACTGCATGAGTGAACGTTCCCCAGAAGCTGCATCTATAAAGGCTGACTGGCTGAACTCGAGGGGGGAAGGCTGGAACACTGCAGGGCCAAATCATCTTAGGGCAGCAGTAGGCCCTGAAGGGCCATTATTACCACCTCTAAGCAACACAACACACTATGAGTGCTAATACCTGGCAAATCTGCTCAGAGTCCATGTGTGTGCAGGAAGAAAAACAAAGCAAGGCACAGCAGCTACCCAACACTCCACGGCAGCTCCTCCCCATCATTCCACACAATAAATGCGAGAGGGTAAGGTGCAAAAAGATGTGCATTCCAGCCTGGTAAGAAGCACAACTTACGGAACACATGGGCATTACTCAGCATAAAACAGGAGTGGAATTCAAAGATGAGAAAGTGAAGCAACAAGAGGAGATGCTGAAAAGCAGGGAGTGAACTGAAGAAAAGACTTGCAATCATTACAAAGGGAAAAAAAGCACCAACAGTCAGGAAGGACTTGAGGAAAATCTAACCCAGGGCAAGGACTGCAGACTGAAAAAAAAAAATACTATTGGGAGAGCAGACCGTCAATCTGTGAGGTCCTGAAGCAGAGGCTGGAACAGAGCAGACGTATCGAAGACATGTTCTAAGATGAAGACTCAGACACCTGCAGCCCCATGAACATGGCCTCCAGGGACACTAGACACAGGCTCGCCACATTCAGACACAGATCTAAGAACGTCAGCCATTCTGACATGAAAACAAAATACCTGCAGGGGAAAGAAATTGGACTGAAACCAATTCTCTCCAAGACATCGGGAAGTTTCTGTGGGAAACAGCATGGTCCAAGAAACTGTCTAGCAACTAAGGCAAGAAGCAGACAGTCACAGCCACTAAATCAGGGATACAGGACTCAAGAGCACATGAAAGAGAACTTGGGAGTGTAGTTGTGTTGACGAGATGGACGAAAAGTGAAGGACAGCGAGGCCACAGTCTGATGCCAACATTCTGAACACAGCTTTGCTAGAAAAAGTCAACAGTGATTAAGAACCAAACACTAAAACCGCAGTGTAACATCCACAAGATCCACAGGAGCCATGAAGACGGGAAACACTGTGTGCGCTCCACTGTCCTCCTCCTCCTCCTCCAGGGAGTCACTGTGTGCGCCACTGTCCTGTCCTCCTCATCCAGGGAGTCACTGTGTGCACGTCACTGTCCTCCTCATCCGGGGAGTCACTGTGCGCCACTGTCCTCCTCATCCAGGGAGTCAAGGTTGCAGCTGTTCTCCAGAACAGAAGGGTCGGTAAGCACAGACAAACCCAGGCTGACTCTAAACGTCATGTCTGAAAGGAGGGAGCACAGGATGATCCTGGCACAGTCTCTGCTGTCCAGGGGAGCCATCTGGGCAGCTACTCAGCCAGTCTATGCTTCAGGGCCCAGTCGAGCAGCCCACTCCCGCGCTTGCGCTACTGTCCGAAACCGAGCAGCTGTTCCTGAGGGTTAGACTGCATCAGAGCCATCATCTGATCCTCACAAAAGCCATGAAGTGAGGGCTACTGTCTCTTCATTTTATGGAGCAGGAAGCCAAGGCAGAGAGGCTCCACACATGCCCAGAGGAAATGAAGCAAGGTTGGAGCTCACGCAGTCTGACTCCCAGAAACATCCTCAGCCTGCCACACACCATCTGCCTTCGCACTTACATAGAAACTCACATACAGCTGTCAGGGCCAGTGAGCTTCTGTCAGGAAAAGTTCCCTTGTGAAGAGAGCCCATCATCATCTAATTACACTGAGACTTGTGGTGGAATCTGCCAGTACCAAGTGAACTATAGCTCTCTGGAGAAAAGAGGTTTAATAACAACGGTCTGTAACAACATAACCTGTGATGGCTCTGACAGAAGCTTCAACTAAAGTACAAAAAGGTCACCATGTGGTCAGCCCTGAAAACATATGCACACAGACAACATTAAATGGACCAAGCATAGTATGTATCTAGGAACACACAACCGCAGCCATATACACCCCCCCCACACACACACGAGGGGCTGGAGAGATAAGGGAAGGGGGAAATTATATAAGTATATTATAATCTCAATAAAATTTATAAAAATGGGTTACAATAAAACAAAAAAGAGGTTGCACAGGAACAGACTGCATGTGTCTTAAGGAGCAGACGGCAGAGCAGAGGCACTTAGCAGACAGGCCAAGTAAAGCCTTTCCCAGAAGTGAGAGTCCTCTTATCTTCCCTTATCTTGAGCCACTGGCTCAAACACTGTGGCAAACAAAGGGGTATTTGTTTAACTCTCATAATTTTACATTATTTAAAAATTTCACAATAATAATACAAATCTGAGTTTCTAGCCATTAAAGCAGAGGAGATGAAGAAAGAGCTCCCATTCTCATGGTGGCAGCTGGCAGGCCAGCTAAAATGAATCACAACACCCAACAGCACAGAGAGACCAGAGGGCTGCTGGACATGCCTCTTGGAATGATACACCAGGCTGAACTATGTCCTGAAAACCCACTTGCAATAAAGAAGAAAATAAAATAATAAAATAAAACTTAAAGCTATGCTGTCCACACCCAGGTGACACTCTGAACTAGACAGTGACGATTAAACCCTAACACTTGGAAAGCTCCCAAAAGTAACTGCTATTTTATGGATTGTAACAATGTCCATTAAAAAAGATAGAAAACTGCAGCTTAAACTGTTTTAATAAACTTACTACATGACAATATAGTTTATCTACAGAACTTTTTTAAAACCTTCAAATTTCCACATAGGAAATCTGACTGAATACCATGGTCTCATTACATACTTAAATAGTCAGTCTACCTTGACGCAAGGTTTCAACACAATCTAGAAGACTATGGAACCAAGTCAATGAGTCCCTCAGTGCACAAAAGGACACTGATGGCACAGCGCAGTGGGCCAGAGAGGACAGAGTAAGATGGAGAAACTTGGAAGGCACAAGCCTAGTTGGCCCTACAAACCTAAAAACAGAAGAATTCATCTGCTAGTTGGCAGAAGCCACAAAGTCAGAACTATCTAAAACACCTGCCACCATTGTCATTTATCAAATATAAGGAGTAAAAACTGCTACCATGTTCATTGCAGAGAAAAAAAAAACAACTTTTAAAATTTACTTACCATCCACTCTGATATAATAACATCCACCTTTTCTACAGGGAGACTCACTTCTTCAATCTTTCCTTTAATGAGTATAATGGTATCTTCAAGTTTATTTAGTCTGAAAGTTATAATGAATTAAATCAGACTATTAAATATTTTGCTTACAAACCATATAAAAAAATCACCACATTTTAATCAAATAAGGCATTGCACAGCTAGATTATTGTAGCCACTTCAACACTTGTCCAGTCTCAAACTACGGATCTCAGTGAACTTCTGCAGTTAGCATGACCATTCTAAAGTCAGGAAGCATAATATACTTTTCCATGACTCATATCCTCTTGCCCGAATTCTCTTTCCTTATCACCTAATATTAGCTTCTCTTGGTTTCCTTTGTAATGGTATACTATATCATTCACACTTAAACCTGTTTACATATATACACTATACATTATAGGCTAAGATCTGCAGATGAAAAAGAACATGAGGTGTTTTCTGAATTTGGAAAACCAAGCTTAATATTATGTTTTCTATCCATTTTCCTGTAAATTTTATGATTTAATTTTTATTTATAGCTGAATAATAATATTTCATTTCGTACATATACTACATTTCATTCTCCATTCATCTGCTGTTCCATTTCCTTGCAGCCAGATGACAGAGCAGCAATAAGCATGGATGTGCAAATACCTCTGTGGTAAATGCATGGGGAAGAATGGCTGGGTCACACAGTCGTTCTACTTTAGGTTTCTGAGGTCCCTCCAAACTGATTTTCTTAATGGCTGCACTAATCTGTACAGCAATGAACAAGGGATTCTCTTCCCCCACATCTTCTCTAATATTTGCTGTCAGACTTATTGAGTCTGACTAGGGTGAGGTAGTATCAAAAAGTAGTTTTAATTTGCATTCCTCTGATGCCTGGGGATAGAGATAATTTTTAAAGTAATCACTAGCCAGTTGTGCTTCTTCTTCTGAGAAGTGTTTGTTTCAGCAGCCCATTTGTTGGCTGGAAGATTTATGCTTTGGTGTTAGTTTCTGCAGTTCTTTGTAAATTCTGGGCATTAGCCCTGCCTGAAGTATAGCTAGCAAGGCTTGTCTCCCATGCTGGGGCTGTCTGTGTTCAGCTGACAGTTTCCTTTGCTATGCAAACGTTTTTTAATTTCACATAGTCCAGTCTGCTGACATCAGAGACTAGCTCAGGCCACTCAAATTCTATTCAGAAAGTTCTTGCCGACCCATGTACTAGTTTGCTAAACAGACTCTAAAAGCTGGTTAAATGATTATTTTCCATAATGTTCACACTATTTGTTGAACAAAGTGATGCTTAAATCCCTTTGCCTGTGCAGTAGAAGAGTCAACTGATGAGTGCTCAAAACCTCTCCGATTAACAAGGCAATAACATGAACTCGCAACAATACTTCAGCCTGAAAAGAAACCTGCATTTATGAAAAATACTCTCCTCTATGCAGTCACGGTATCTGTAAGAACAAAGAGCAAACAACGAGTAAGTGTGGAAACAGCAGCAAGGACAGCAAAGGCAAGGTTTCCCAGAACAGTGAGAGACAGCAGTGAGGGGGCTGGAAGCCAGGGCCTACAACACCTTCCAGCTATTGACAGTTGCCCACTCTCAGGAAACCTGCTAACCTACCCAGCCTAGTGTAACTCAGGGTAAGAGACAAGGCTAGCACCTGGCACGGACTATGCATTTGTAAACACCATAGACACCTCAAACACGACACAGAACATTAAAGTCATTCCTGTGCAGAGGAACTGAGGACTACTTTTAGAGCAGGCATGGTGGTACGCTTTTGTTATCACAATACTTAAGAGGCTGAGACAGGAGGATTGCCCAAGTTCAAGATTGACTTGGGCTACAAAACACCAAATAAACAAAATTAACCAAACAAAATCAAGGCCACCAGAGGAAAAAAGAAAACTTCTTGTAACCTTGCCCAAAGATACTCACATTATTACATACTTGATGACAGAGATATATTTTTCAACCCCTCTTTTCTGCAATCTAAGATGACAGAATTAAAATGACCACCTGAGGAAGCAAGCTGAAGATTAAGTTGCTACCTAATTAAACCACGTTCTCAGTTAGAGACCATACAATTTAATTACATGGGAGTTTTTCCTGCATCAAAGAGACTTGCCCTAACATCAGGGCATTACTGAACATTAAAGCATTCATTGTAAAGTACAGTTTGCTGAAGCACTTATCATGGGTGACCATGATCAGCAATACATGAAAGGCTATGGTTGCTCAGTCTCAGAAAATTATTTACCCTCTCCTGCCATGCGCCTCCCTCACTGAGACCATCTTGAACTCACTATATAGCCGAGTCTGGCCTTGAACTCCTGTAGTTTTGTTTCTTTCACCGCTTGTGATAATTTTAGTCTGCAGACTGCTGCTAAGGGAATCATATGAAACACATGCTTCCTACCTGGCTTCTTTCAGTAAGTGGGCCTGTGGGTAGGTGTGGGGATAAGAGGGCTTCCCACTTACAAGTTAGGTTCTCTGGAGGCCCCTGCTCTCCTACACTTAAATTCAGACTGTAATATCAAGTCTATCTTTAAAAAAAAAATTATGGAAGAAAAGAAAGAATGGGCAAAGCAATAAATAACTCACCAAGAGGGACAGTTTAGATGGCTTTAAAAAAAAAAAAAAAAAAAAAAAAACCAGGAGCAAGGGTATTGCTGTGTGGTGTGGCGCACACCTTTAATCCCAGCACTTGGGAGGCAGAGGCAGGCAGGCAGGCAGGCAGGCAGATCTCTGAGTTCATGGCCAGCCTGGTCCATAGAGCAAATTCCAGAATAGCCAAGGCTACACAGAGAAACCCTATCTTGAAAAACAAACAAAAACGGGGGAGGGAGGGGTGTCAAGGGGAATTCCATGGGCACATACAACACTTATTAACAAACCCTGCAGATACTTCAAATGAGACAGGTTACATATGACTGATGCCAAAACAGCCTGGCACAACCACTTTGGAAGCCCGTGAGTTGGCAGGTGCACCTATCCTGGTGACTCACTCTGTGGGTTTATATCCCAGCCACATGTGAGGACACATGTGTGAGAGGATGCAGGAGAGCGGTCAGGGAAGCCTGTCTGACTGGGAAGGGCAGAGGATAAGGCGGATTTGGAAGAGGAGATGATGCTTACTGTGGGTTTAGTTTCCTCTGTTCTGTGAACTTATGAATTTTCCTGCTCACTCATGCTTCTCTATGTCTATACCTATGCTGTATTTAATGCAAAAACAAAAGAAAAAATTCTAAGTTTTGAATTTTTCAAAGGAATACTTAGAAAATATTAGAGTTGTTTGCTATTTCCTAAAACACTGCATGCTTCTCAAAGGAGCAGTACGCCATCCACCCAGGCAGACACATCTTGGGATGGCTGTGTGGAGACCAGGCCTGCTCTGTGACCAGTTGTCTCTTCAGGCCATTTACGATCCTGCAATGCTGCTAGCATCAGCAATCACAGCTCAGATACAGACATGGAGAGGAGAGAGAACATGATTCAGGCTACACAGAAGAGACAAAGTCCCCCCATCCCCAGGAACATGGGTTTAGATTGCTCTACACAGTTTTCAGCACCAGCTGACGTCTCCCACTCAGGAAAGGCCTACAGACTGAACTTAGAAACCCAAGTGCGGTCTATGACTTACTTTGAGTCTAAAAGCATTCTAAATGAATCTCTTTAACAAAATCTACTTACTGTAAAACTAGTAAAGCTTCAATCTGTGGTAATACTTCCCTGTTTTTTTTTTTAAAGAACCCTTTAAGCAGTTCTCAATTAATCCAATAAACACTGAATTATGAATTTGATTCAGTATGGAAACTGAAACTAGAGCAAAACCCTCTCTGTTTATTTCCTGTCTTCAGAGCAGCAATCTTGCCTGCTTTGTTAAAATATGGAGAGAGGACAGTGAGCAGCATGTGTGCTGCGGGATCTCTGGAGCTGGTACTAGTAGGGAGAGGCCCCCGGAGAAGAGAGCTGTCAGTGAACTATATGGAAGAGGCAGAGGTCACACCAAGAGTTGAAAGGTGAGGCTGATGGAGTCAGATTTTCTTAAAGTTGATGAAGAACCATTCATGTATCTTTAGAGTAAGAGTGCATGATTAAGCTTGCAATCCACTTTTGCCCAGTGATTCAGATATACAGACACGGTTAGCATTTTAAGAAACGAGAAAATACACAAGTAGAAAGCACAGAGCATCAAGTGAGTGACATTTAAAAGTGGTGACAGATGGTCCTAAAATTCAGAGAAAAGTACACAGGTGTGTCACAAAAGTTGAAAGTAAGTGACAGGAGACGAGAATACTCCAATAGGTGCAGCACCGTGAGCCTTCAACTCAGTGAGCCAAAACCACAGATTTCTTCATCTTTTGTTGCCCAAACATATTGAAATGACAATTAAAAATGTAATAATAAAAGCACGTTTTATAAGAGGGTATCAGAAAACAAAAGATTCTAGCAATTTTGTGGGGGAGAAAAAAAATCAGATCGGCAAACCTGTGCAGGACCCAGCACTCAAGTGCACAGCAAACTGAATAAAGCCATTCTTCATTCTTCACAGCACACACCCCAAAGGGGGATTAGAGGTCCACGAGGTGGGTGTGCCAAAGGGGATGAAACATGGCTATAACTATTGCCCTGACCAGGACACCTTCTCCACCCCTCACATGCCAGACCTACCCCAGCTCCTTTAGCCACAGGTACATAATCCATTAAGAACAAATACACCCGGTCGATAAACAAAAGGGGAGGAGGATACACATCTCAGAAGTAGACCCAGGACAAGGCTACTGCTTGGGTTTTCCACTCCCCATGCATCCATTGGCACACGGCTGTGGAATTACACAAATCATGATACAGTAACTCAATCTCTCCCACAGTACAAACAGCAATGAAAACAATCATCAAATTCAAGCAGGCGAGGAGGCTCCACGCCCTAGGAGGGCAACCTGACTGCTGATGTCCTAGATGTTGAAAGTTCATTCACTACTCACTCACCAGACAGGTGCCCATCAGACTAGAGGAGCTGGCATTTCAGGAAGCCTGTGTCAGTTCTAGTCAAAGTGTTGCTAAATGTCCACCATAATCTTGTTTTGTATGTGGTTAGGGATGAAAAGATGAGAGATTCTAGAAAATGCTTATGTAAACAGGAGGGACAGCAGGTCAAAACTGGCTTTGGTTATTGTTTTTATTCTGTGTGTGGTGTTGGGGTCAGGCCCAGGCCTCACATATGCTAGACAGATGCTCGGTGCTGAGCTATACACCTCACCAGGCTTTTCTTAGCATGCTTAATACATTAGACAGTGGCCACATGAAAGACTGCACCTTCCACTTCACACTGGGGCTGAAAGTACCGCAATGTGAGCATGAGCTAGATCAGCTTTCCCATGAAACCTCTCCAGCTACATCAAAATCTGAATGATAAGTTAGCTGTCCATGGCTGAGCTGGGGAGAACCAGAGAAATGGCAAAATATATCCAGCAGAGACGTGAGAGTGAACACAGCATGCGACTGTCTGCCGGTGGAATAGCTTTGCTATCCTCATGTAAGTTTATGTTTCTGAAATGATTACTCTCTGCACAGTTAAAAACATAATAGCAGAAAAGCAATTCAGTTCTCTTCCATGCTTCAGTTTTATTTGTCAGCATTAACACCTCTGCAATCCTAAGTACATTTTCTCCTACAGGCAACCTCAGAATAGCTGACTGAACTATTTTTAAACTTTGATACACCGATTTAAACTAAATAACTAAAATTATTTCACTAAAAGAAATGTTAGCAGTTTATTAGTAAGTGGGAGAACCTACAATTTGAGCACTGTATTTAATAAGTTATTAGAAACAAATTTGAACTAAGAATCAAATACAGGATTGATGATCCATTTACTGATATGGTGCATGAGATTATGTTAGAATTCTCCCACAAAAACAAATGAACAGGAAAGTAACAGGACAGGGCTGCGATACACAGAACATACTCAGAACCCTGCAGCGGGTACTCGGACTCATGTGTCATGTACGGCTCAAACAGTGGCTTTAGTAGCTGACAGTTTCAAGAAAATTAAAATGTAAGTTTTAGCAAAACATGCCTGTTTCCCTCTCTGTGGCACGAAGGACTAGCAGAACAATGCTCACAACGCAAGTCAAGCCAGCCCACCTAGCGCAGTGAGATAAAGACTACATACACATTGGTATTAGGATATAACTATTGCCTCTGAACATTCCCATCCAGAAAAAACACACAGAAATCCCAGTGTGACAAGGTATTCGTTCAGCAGGCAGGCAGAGGCAGTGGCCTGCCGCAGCACTAAGAACTGGTGGGAAGTTACCTCCTCGGCCTCAGCTCCCACTACACAGATGCAAGAGAAGCATGTGCAGGGGCAGGGCACTACACTCTAAAACCTACTGCCTGCTCCTTGAGACTTCACTGTCACCGGACCCTCCATGAGTGACAGGTCACAATGGAGTTCTGAGATGACCACAAAGCAAAAGGGACTAAAAAGAACTGCCCCCAGATATCACCGACACCTTCCTTTCCGCTGCGGTGTCAAGGCTGTGTTGCCAGCTGCTGGGGCTTTGGGGAATGAAGGCACAGCCTTCAAAAATGGCTAAGTCCACTGCATGATGTCACAGGGACATGGAACAAAGCCGGGACTAGCTGGGAGAAATAGGTTACACCCTGAAGAACAGATCTTGCCCCCTGGATCTCCCCTGACCCACACCATCAAGTGAGTTTTCTTCTACACCCTTCTGCCAAAGTACAAAGTATTCTGCCTCAACTCCAGGGTAACACAAATCCAGCTGACCCTGAGCCATGACCTCTGAAACAGTGAGCTCATCATGGAACTGAAACCTGAACATGTACATAAAAATTAGGGCTCAGTAGGTAAGAGCACTGGCTGCTCTTCTAGAGGATATGGGTTTAGTTCTCAGCAAACAGTGGCTCACAACTGTCCGTAACTACAGTTCTAGGGCTTCAATGCCCTGTCTGGCTTCTGCAGGCACCAGGCATGCACAATGCGCACACACACACACACACACACACACACGCACGCACACACACACACACACACACACATATACATACAGGCACAACACTCATACACCCAATTTAAATAAATAAATAAATAAATAAATAAATAAATAAATAAATGTTTTAAACATGTCTCTAAGTTTGAACACTATACCTTGAGTACTGAAGTTCGGATACAATGAATGTGAACATGATCATGTCAAACATGTTTCTAAAGCTCTGGGAATGGAAACAAACTGTCCTTTTCCATCATTTCAATAAAATATAAAATTCAATTGAAAGCAGAAGTGGTCCAGTTCTGCAGGACTAAGCTGATGTTTAAAGGAGCAGGGTTTTGCACACCGGAACTCCAGACAAGTGCCTTCCTATAATCTTATCACCAACAATGAATTTCTGTTAGCTGTTCTAAAATAGTTTTTTGTTGGGATGGTGACTCTCATATTTGTTTGCACACGTGATTGAGATACCTGCTACAGAACCCTAGAATGACAATGACATACTTAACTGTGCATCATACAAATGAGAAATAAAAACCCTCACAAAACTACAGAAAGGCATACACACAGCCACAACTTCAGCTCACTTCTACTCATTCCAGAGTTAGTATAAAGGAGGAATATGGTTGATGTCAGAGAATAAAAACACAAGCTCCATCTTTAATATAACTGCTGTGTCCTAAAGAAAGTATCACTGACGGATTTGTTCTGGAACGTCTTGTGTTAATATCATCCTATGAGAGTTTCTGATTTTCTATTATAATCAGTACTCTGGGTGAAAACAGGACGAGACAGTTCTCTAACAACTCTCAGGATGACTCAGAGCTAGCACACCTAGCTCAAGACAACTTAAGGTTTTATTGTGCTGGTGGACTTTTGCAAAAAAGACAAATATTTTGACTATCTTTTACTAGATATTTACTAAAAATTAAGCAATGTATATGTTTTCAAATTCAGAATGAATTGTAAATTGAACGTTAAATGTACACCTACCTTATGATATCCATAGCCTGATAGAGGATTTCAGACTGGTCAACTGCAATTACTTTCTTTGCCCCAGCTTTGGCAGCAAACATCGAGAGAATCCCAGTTCCACAGCCAACGTCCAGAACGACCTGGGAAATAAAGCAGCGACTATTGAAAAGGCTGATGTTTCCAATTGTACAAAATGTGAGAGTACTTTGGGATAGGAATACCTTTTGATAAAAAGTTTAACTTTATTGATTAAATATGGCATTTTTGCACAGAAACAAATTATTATGAGTTATTTAGTAATGGTACAGTTGGTTATGGTCTTCTACAGTTAGGCCAATAATGCTTGCTAAATTAAGAGATACTTTGCACAAACTCAGCAATTCCATGGCCAATATAAAGGTGCTTTACCCTGCTATTGCCAGAGTCTAACTGAGGCTCAATTTGGGTAGAAACAAGCCTTTCAAGTTTGAGCAAAGAACTAAAGTAGATCCCATACAATTTAAAAAGTTACAAAGTCAAAGGGGCACACAGAACACATGGGGAGGTGACCAGAGGGAAGGGAAGGGACTTGAGTTGGGAGGGGAATCTAATAAACACATTTTGCTTGAGAATATTACAGTGGTATCTAATGCCTTCTATGCTAACCTGAGAAATATCTGGAGGTAAACTGCTGGGCTTTAAATCTTTCATTGTGGTCTGGGGAAAATGGTTCAGAGGTTAAGAGCACTGGCTGTTCTTCCAGAGGTCCTAAATTCAATTCCCAGCAACCATATGGCAGTTCACAACCATCTGTAATGAAATCTGGTGCCCTCTTCTGGCTTCCACGCATTCATGAGGGCAGAATACTTTATACATAATAAATAAATAAATAAGTCTTTTAAAAAAAATAAATCTTTCATTGTGATGTCCCCCACTAATGCTATAAATTTGTTCTGAATATGTACCATTCCAGGGCCCATCTACTTTAGGTGCCAGGTACTGATCTCTGACTTTTCTTTTAATATCATTTCAAACAAAACAATCTTGTCAAGTTCCAAATAAAATAAAGGAAAGCAGAGAAAAAGCAATAAAACACAGTACAAGTATACATTGTGACTATATATATTAGCATGACAGTGTGGCAAAAGCTCCCAAAGAAGTTCATTTCTGTATTGGGAACAGAACCCATAGTATTGCCTTAAACATTCATTAAAATACAATTGTAAAATTAGGAATAAAAGGTTGGAATGGGCCTGAGACGCTTGATCACATGCTGCACTGGCAAAGGTGAGGCCACCGATCCTCAGTCTGTTGATGGAAGGACAGCTGCTACCAATACCATCCCGGGGAAGACCCAGGGGGAACACAGTGAAGAACTCATCTTCTATTTGCCAGAGCGGGGATCAAACCCAGACCGGATGAGCTGATCTCCAAAATATACAAAAAACTCACCAAAAAAATCACATAATCCAATAAAAAAAAAAAAATGGAGTACAGACCTAAACAGAGAACTCTCAAGAGAGGAATCTAAAATGGCTGAAAGACACTTAAGGAAATGTTCAACATCCTTAGTCATCAGAGAAATGCAAATCAAAACAACTCTGAGATTCCATCTTACACCTGTAAGAATGGCCAAGATTAAAAACACTGATGACAACTTATGCTGGAGAGGTTGTGGGGTAAAGGGAACACTTCTGCATTGCTGGTGGGAATGCAAGCTGGTACAGCTCCTTTGGATGTCAGTGTGGCGATTTCTCAGAAAATTAGCAAAACAACCTTCCTCAAGACCCAGTAATACCACTTTTGGGTATATATCCAAAGGATGCTCAATTGTGCCACAAGGACATGTGCTCAACTATGTTCATAGCAGCTTTGTTTGTCAAAGCCTGAAACTGAAAACAACCTAAATGCCCCTCGAAGAATGGATAAGAAAAATGTGGTACATTTATATAATGGAGTACTACACAGCAGAAAAAAATAACATCTTGAATTTTGCAGGAAAA
>NW_026068084.1:2568542-2648716 GCF_014885135.2 Alexandromys fortis
GAAAAAACCAAAAAAAAAAAAAAAAAAAGAAAGAAAAGAAGAAAACATTATTTCGAGTGAGGTAACCCAATCACAGAAAGACAATTATCACATGTACTCACTCATAGGTGATTTTTAAACATAAAGCAAAGAAAGCCAGCTTATAAACCACAATCCCAGAGAACTTAGACAACAATGAGGACACTAAGAGAGGCTTACGTAGATCTAATCTACATGGGAAGTAGAAAATAGAAAAGGATAAGATCTCCTAAGTAAATTAGGAGCATGGGGACCTTGGGGGAGGGTTGAAGGGGGAGGGCAGAGGCAGGGAGGAAAGCAGAGAAAAATGTAGAGCTCAATAAATATCAATAAAATAAAAAAAGGATAAATGTGCAGAAAGATTTAGGATATACATAGCATAGTTCAATTAAGAACGTGTTTTCAGGCTGGAGAGAGAGTTCAGTGGTTAAGAGTGCTTGCTAGGCAATCATGAGGACTAGAGTTCAGACCCCAGCACCCATGCAACAAGCCCAGTGTTGCAGGCATGCCTGCAACCACACCTCTGAATGGGGCAGAGACAGGAGGGTTTCTGGGGCTTGCTAGCTTCCATCTAGCCAATTTTCCCTGAGCCCGGGTTCAGGAAAGACTCTGACTCAGGGGAATGGGGTGAGGACACAACACAGGAAGACTTTTTTTTTTTTGGATTTTCGAGACAGGGTTTCTCTGTAGTTTTTGGTGCCAGTCCTGGAACTAGCTCTTGTAGACCAGGCTGGCCTCGAACTCCCAGAGATCTGCCTGCCTCTGCCTCCCGAGTGCTGGGATTAAAGGCGTGCGCCACCACCGCCCAGATGGAAGACTCTTGATGCCCTCTTCTGGCCTTGGAGCCTGTGCCAAGAGGTACATACCACACAGACAGTGTCTCTCTCTGTCTCTCCCTCTCTCTCTCACACACACCACACACACACACACACACACACTCCTCATTTATCAAATGAGCAAAGTAAATTCCAAAGAGAGGAAGAAATAGGTCCAGGACCCTAGAACTGGTGAACCATGTGCCTGGCTTCTGACCCAGGTCATCTGCTTCCAGAGCCTAATCATACTCTCCTAATTAGCATACTCTCAGCAGCTAATTACATCTAGCTGATAGCTGCCTGATCAGACAGGCAAAACCTGACAAACTCCAACAAAGTGGTGAGAATAACAAAATAATCGGTGCTATTTTATAAAATGATAATGGAAATGGATTTCCTTTTCTGTAAAATAAGTAAATAATAAAGTGAATGAGCAGACTTTAACTGTAGATAGAAGTCCACAGCATAAAGAAGGCACCTGACTGGGGATTTCCTCAACGGCCTCCAAACAAATTAATTATGAGCTCGTGAGAGGATGATTAAATGTCACCCAAAGTTAAATTAATTGAGCTACCATATGGCCTCCACAGGAATTTTGAGAATTGAAACAATATTAAGGAAGGAAAGAGGACAGTGAGGGAAGAGGAAAGAAGACCATTTTTAATTACAGCCCCATTGAAAAAACAGCAATGGTGCACTATCTGTTTGTGAAGATAATGGTACAGGTATGGAGGGCAGAGGACAACCTCAGGTGTGATCCTTGCCTTCTGCTAGTCTGGAACAACATCGCTTTGTGATCTACTGCAGTGTGCCCAGACAAGCTGTCCAGAGCTTCTGGGAGTCTCCTGGCGCTGCCTCCCTTTTGCCTGAGGGGCTCTTGGGTTATGGACCAGTGATGTGGGATATGCTTTTGTATATGTTTTGCTTTTATTGGTTGACGAATAAAGCTGTTTCAGCCAATGGCTTAGCAGAATAAAGCCAGGCTGAAAGAAATAAAAGGAGAGTGGGTGGACTCAGGGAGATGCCATGTATCTGCCAAAGGAGATAGACACAGGACAGAACCTTACCAGTAGGCCACAGCCTTGCGGCAACACCAAATAATAGAAATTGGTTAATTTAAGATGTAAGAGTTAGTTAATAAGAAGCCTGAGTTAACAGGCCAAACAGTATTGTAATTAATATAGTTTCTGTGTTATTATTCGGGTCTGGGCAGCTGGGAAATGAACGAGCAGCCTCCGTTTACAGACTGGCTTCTGCATCTAGCTTCACGTGAGTTATAGAGATGCAAACACACTGGTCCTCATGCTTGTATGTGTAACTACTAAGCCATCCCCATCCCATAACAATACTTTGAAAAGCAAATCTCTACTATACACTGTACAGTATGATATAGAAGCTGGTGTTATAACATGAAGTCTACTTAATATATAACAGTAATAAAAGGCAGGAAACAATATACAATGTCATAGACTTTTAAAACAAAGACATAAATAGCTACATGACCATGCCACATACAAATGTGTGTGAATATCCACACTGTAACTAACAAGTCCCACCCTAACTACCATCTCTCCTGCACTGACACATTGCTTCTCAGTTGAAGAGCAAGGCTCACAAGCACTAGACTAGAACACAACGTCTGGAGTTTTTTCCAGTTCCGTGTTTTGAAGACATCAATAAACCTCCCTGTTTGAAGTAAACTTGATAAGTAACAGGCAAAGCAGACAAATGGCACCTAGGTTCAGTGTTACACAATGACCTATGCATTAGCAAATGCACTTAAATACGTGGTACTGCATCTCCTACAGCCACAGCCACAGTGCAAGGGGAGATAAAAGCTGTAGACTATTTAATACTCTGAACCACAAAAATGTATGCCTTTAATGTGCTTTAACAAAAATATTTTACATTGAAGTGACCTTTCAGAAACCACAAATGCCAAGCAAAATTCATCACACTGATAAAGTTAATGGCTAAGCAACAAGGAAGTACTCACACAAACCTGCCATTTCCTTACCTGGACAGGCTCTCAATGAGAGCAGTGGAATGCCACAAACTGACTCCACATAGTGTGACACAGTTCACTGATAAGTCAAAAGTACCATGTTTTGTTTGCTTGTTTGACTGTCTTATGTGTGTGTGTGCATATGTACATGCACATGTATGTCCAGATGTTCATTTACATGTATGTTTGCTAGTACGTAGAGGCCAGAGATTGACTTGGGGTACTTTACTCTACCACTCACCACCACTAGAGCCCAGAGACTCGATGACTCGACTTGCTAGCTAGGCAGCTTGCTGCTGGGAACCCACAGTGCCCCCAGTGCACCTGACCACAGATGGGCTGCCACAGCCCTCGGTAATGACATAGATGCTGGGATTGTGCACTCCAGTCCTCCTGTTTTTGTGGCAAGTGCTTTATCACTGATCCATCTCCCCAGTTACCCCCACCCTGACACACAGAGATACACAGCACCGCCACAAAGAAACTAGAAGCAAAAGTCGCTGCGTACAGGTTCATGAACTTAGTAAGCACTCTTCCTAGCCACGTGTAACATTTCAAAAGACTAAGTCCTCTGGGAACTAGTATTTGAACCGTTCTACTCCAGAGTGCACTGAGAGGAAAACTTCTAAATCTCCACTTCAGTTCCTACAGCATTCATATCACAAAGAAATGAGAAGATGAGCTGGGCGGTGGTGGCGCACGCCTTTAATCCCAGCTCTTGGGTGGCAGAAGCAGGCGAATCTCTGTGAGTTCGAGGCCAGCCTGGTCTACAAGAGCTAGTTCCAGAACAGGATCCAATGCTACAGAGAAACCCTGTCTCGAAAAACCAAAACCAAAAAAGAAAATAAATAAATAAATAAAAAGATGCCTCAAAGACACGAGGGTGCTCTGACAATAGCAATCGTCAATGAGGAAGGATTTGAAAGTTTGGTCTGTAGGTGAGGCACACACCAATTCCCATGTGACCAGATCCTACAGCTGGCTCCTGTCTGGCTAGACAAGGACCTTTTCATTTCTACACAGTTACTAGGTTAAGAACAACGACATACACAGAACATGTGATCATCTTTTAAATAAACAACATGGCTGTCAAGATGGCTCAGCAGGTAAAGGTGCCTGTGACCAAGCTTGAAGCTGATGCCTGAGAACCACAAAGTGGAAGAGAATGGACTAGTCAAGTTGTTTCTGCTCCATGCATGTGTGCGCACGCGTGCGCATACACACACACACACACACACACACACACACACACACACACACACACGACTAGTGAGATAGATAGCTCAGTAGATAAAGGCACTTGCTGCCAAGCCTGACAACCTGGAACCTACATGGCAAAAAGACAGAACTACCCTCTGACCACTACATGCATTCTGCAGTATGCATATACCCACCCCACCATACACAATACATAATATAAAAGAGAAAAAGATTAAGCAAAATGCAATAAAGTTTTTAAGCAAGTTAGACAATATTAAAACTGATTACAAGATGCCCCATAAAGCAATAGATTCACAAAGGACTAAACCCTACAGAAAAAATCTAGCTTGCATAAATTTCACTCTAGTCAACATTATGAATTTTTAACTATACAGCACAGTGGAATAATAATTAAGAGTGTACTTCGCCATGTGGTATAACTGATATATTACAAGAACAAATAAATCACCATAAATCAAATATTATAGTCTAGACTAACCAGATAGGTGAAGTTTACTAGGCTCTATTTCTGTAATGAATGATGGATGTCCAGCTTTACAAAAGAGCCCCGAATAGCAGCCCCATCAGCACCTTGGACAGCAGACTGCAGCACCACAAGGCAGAGCATCAAAGGCTCTTGGGAAGCAAAGCCTGAGTCAAACATCCAGGAGGGCCAGTTTAATGACAGTAACTCACCTTATCTTTGAAGATATGTGGATTTTGGTATATGAAATCTCTGTAGCTTTCTGTGCGGACTTTGTCCTAGAATAGAAAGCAAAGCACTGTGTTTACAGGGACAATCTGAACAAATTAATTCTTCTATGAACTTATGGCTACTGAATTACACTGCTAGCTTCAACAGTCAGGTTCTGCCTGGGAAACTGAGCTATTTATTTTTTTTTCTAAAAGAAAACAATAAAGAACAAAATTTCAACAACACATACATTTTTTTATATAAAAGTAACAGTGAAAGTTAGATCTAGCCATTAGTTTGAAATGTGCATGTCTTTCTCTTTCCACACAGTCACTGTCAGGCTCAGGAGATGATAAACACTAAGAGAAGGACCTTTTCAGCTGAGCCCGGCTCCCTGCACTGAAGCTAGGGACAAGGATCAGAAAAACAGAACATGAAAAGGTGAGGTGCACAGGGATCGCGAATCCACACTGCTGAAGTTCTTATAAGAAAGCCACATCAGCATCTGATTTATAGCACTATTTGTTTCTAGAAATGTCTGCAGTAGGAAATGATGCTTCAAAGCCTGTAGGCCTAGAAGGAAATTGCATGAGCCCTGCAGTGCACACTACCACACTCCACGCTCAGGAGTTTCTCCTAAGCTGTGACCATGCAGGCCTATAGCAATTTCACACTGTTGCACCCCTAAGTCAGACACACAACCTGCAGGGGACGGGGGAGAGCTCAACAGCCAGCGAGAAAAACTGAGTGCAGTAAAAACAGGTGTCACCAAGTGAGAGATTCTAGCTTTGGGTTTCACATAAAAATAAAGACAGTCGGCTGGTGGTGGCACACGCCTTTAATCCCAGCACTCAGGAGGCAGACTTAGCAGGATCTCTGTGAGTTCAAGGCCAGCCTGGTCTACAGAGGGAGTTCCAGGACAGGTTCCAAAGCTACAGAGAAACCCTGTCTCAAAAAACCAAAAAGAAATTCTCAAGAATAATAAAAAAAAAAAAGACTAACAAATAAAAATCACATGCCCCTTTCAAAGGACACCATTTTGTACATTTTCTGCTGAAACAACAGACTTCAGAGTCAGTCACAGATACAGCAGCTCAGAAGGCTCGGACCCATCACCCCGTCTTTCCATGCTCCAACTTAATCACAGCAGCAACTACAGTCCTAACTGCAGGCACTGCTTCCTGGCTGAGCTCTGCTCCCCGTGGCCTCAGCCATCGTCTGTGTTGTTCGTAAGCTCATCACACGGAGCCTCGGCTGAATAACTGACCTTTGCTAGAAAAACCCACAATCATGGATAGGAAAGCTACTAAAGAACTCGCCTTAAACACTGTTTCCAAGCCAGGATGGCAGTGAAGCCTCTGATCCTCCAGCATGTGGCAGTGGGTGTTGAAAGGTCAAGTCATCTTGGCTAAACAGAGAGTCTAGGCCAGTCTAGGCTACATGAGACCCTGCCTCACACAAACAAAACAACAACAAAGAAAATCTTCAAAACGAAAGTTCGGAAGATTTACTCTAACGAAGACTAACGTGAGTACAGAGTAAAACCCGGAGTGCATCTTTCACACCAATCAGAAGAAAGGAACGAACCAGAGCTCGGATCCGGAGGAGCCCCGTGTGCAGGTGAGAGGCGCTCAGCAACATCTCTCCAGACAATCCCCTGCAGATGAGCCTCAAGCCTCGTGCTACAATTTCATATCCGCCCATCACACCTCAAGGTGCACTGGCAGAGGAAGGGGACACAAAGCCCAGGCCAGCTGCAGGACCCATACTTCATGCTATGAACACCACGGTAACAGTGCACACACCCAGACAGCAACTACCGTAGCAAACGCAGGCAGACTGGGGTGCCGCCAACAGGGAGCAAGGGCTATCTAAAGTTTATTTAAACTATACCCTGTCTACTGAGTCTTTAAACTTTAAACAATTACATTAATCCATACCTTAGACGTGAGGTTACAATTACAATAAAATGTCTGCCCCCAAACAAGAAAACCCGCCCATCAGTCTATAAATGCTTTACGCTAAGTGCTTCCCAATGTGAAATTACTTGTCAGAATTAGGTAGGTTTTCTGTCGCAAGATCCACCAACAGTTTATTTGTGCTGAAAGCTGTTCTGGTGAGAAACAGGAAATACAGCCTGCTCCAAGGCACGCCTACTTCTTAACTTAGCCAATATCAAACCCACCAACATCTCCAAGAGCAATCCTGTAGCACAAGAAGGGAAACTAAGTCAGAAACAGTGCCTAAGTGATCCTCTAAAGGTAAAGAACCTCTCAGCGGGAGTATCTGTTTGCAGTGGACACGTGTCAGTCTCTAGTTGCTGGCACAGGCACAGGAGTCCTAGGCAGAGCTAGCTCCGCTTGGCTGTAAGCAAAGCATCCATCTCTCCTCACTGCAGTGGAAAGGCTTCCATCCACGGCAACTCCAGTGACCAGGACCTGTCTGCAAAGGCCGCCCAGGTTCCACAGCAGATACTGGGGGCATGCAGCACTGAGTTGACAGGGATCTAAAACAACCAACCAGATTTAGATGATTCTCTATCATCACAGAAACTATTCTACCACGAATATGAAGATGCATGGTGTTGTGGGATATCTGATCACACTGTGAAACTCTGAGACTCTGTTAATAAAATTAACTTTGGATGGGGGCAGAGCCACAGACTAGGTGACAAGAACTAGCCACACAGAAGACACACAGGAAGGAATAGAGAAAGATTTAGAGATTCGCAGTCTTTTTTGATCAGGGACGTGTGGAGAGAGATGCGCTTGCTGAGTCTGCAGTTAAAAAGGGCAGGTTGACTGGTCGCTCCTCCTCTACTTCTCTGACCTATCAGGTTTTACTCTTATTCCTGTAATCTGCAATAGTTGGTAAATGTGCTGTAAGTAGGTAAAGTTAGAAACTACTTCTCTCTTATATGGGCATCACTACCATGACTATTAAACCTGAACAGATTCAAATATTAGGGCTGACCACACTGGGAAACATCTCTACATTTTCAGTGATTCTATGGGTAAAAAGTCAGCTATACCAAGAATACTGTGAGAACTATTGAAATTAACCTTATAATAACTGTTTGCCAAAACCAAGTCAACATTGCTATTTTAAAAACTCAAACTGTTTCTTTTCCAGGTTAAAAAACAAACATGTCATTTAATTCCTACTTAACATGGTAGATGTTCCTAGAAAGACCAGACCACAAAACAGTTGTTTTTTTCAATTTCAAGTAAAAATGTGTCGTCACAAAGAAAAGATGAACACTGTCTTAAATAGGATTCACAGGGACTTGACCCCTTTGTAATCTTTTCATCTGAGGAACAGTTATCTAAGCACCAGAGGTACACACACACACTCGCTCACTCGCTCTTAAGTATTAAGGCCTATCCTGCAGGGTTCTCCCTTGGCGGATTTGAAGCACATGAACTCTGTCCAACCTTTAGCATTTCTTCATGTATCCCATAATGCCCGTAGGAGCTGAAGTAGACACCATCCTCATCCTCCTGCAGGTCTGCAATGGCAGTCGTGGAGGAGCAGGTTCTGACATCTACGTTCATCACAAAGTCCTGAGCAAATTGTCTGTAATCAATTTGAAATACACCCTTGAGACAGGTTTACTGGACCATGAGAAAGGAAAGGCTGGAGGGTGAGGAAGGGGAGGGGGACTGGGACAGTGTGCCCAGAATCTTAAATCCTGCTCTAGCTAAAGCCCCGACAGCGCCCCCTGCTGGATCTGAAGCAATGTCTTGGTACACTGCTTTATTCAAATGTATTTTTCCTACTGTTCTAAAAACCCTTTTTAGCATCTAAATCAATGGAGCCTGTTTCAACTTTGAATGCTCTTAAAATGGGTTAAATGAGCAGAAAGCAGACCCAAGTCAGCTGACCCTACTGACTCCAGTTCCCACACTCAGCTGGTGACACACTAGTGATCTACAAGGTAGACAAGAGGGAGGAGGACAGAAGAACAAAGCTGAGCTGGTGATGGGGGACTAAGTTCCCAGCATAAAAGTCAGAAACAAGGACGAGGAACTTGATGGACTCTGCTCTCCCTGGCACCAGACATTCTGGCCAGCCGTCACATAGGAACTCGGGTACTAGCAACCAGCTTACAGATCCAGAAGGTGGCATGCTATGGGTCCACATGTGAAGGCCTGTGCCACCTCTAGACTACCAGGCGCCCCTAGGAGATGCAGGACTCCTGGAGAAAGAGAACTCGGTGGGGGGAAACTACCCTGTCTCTCTGGTTCTTTGGCTAAGTTCTACACTACTGTCACATTTTGCTTTTTAAAAACAACAATTCAACACTTTTCCCCAATACCTAAAAAAATAATAATAATTCTTTTGTTTCTGAAAAATTAGGATAGGACAATTAAAGAGGTAAAACCAACTAGAAATAAGAAACTTGAAAAGCAGGAAATATTAAAAACAAATATTCAAGAGGAAATTAGAAGAGCCACATGCAAAGTAACTATGGAGTATTTACAAGTAGATAAAAATGCAGCTCTACAGTAATCTATATTCACATGCTATGAAACTCCTAAAGTAAGCATATCCACTGAGTGTCTAGTATTCCAAGTGTTCTACCCAGAACTACACTACATCTAAGGCAGCGTTTGGTTGGACAGGCAGTTACTTCATCTTCTGCAGATCCTCGCGTGCTCGAGCCAAGGCAGCCTCAGCAGACAGCGCCCGCGCCTCCATGTGCTTCAATTTTTCAACAATGGACGTATTTTCACTGAGTCCATTGGGATATGAGAAGGGAGTCGACACCGGCTCATAAAGATCTTCTACATCTAAAAGGTACAGACATCATTATCAGATTACCTCACAACAGCACAGTGGGGACAAACAGCTTAAGCGCCAACCATGGGCAAGTGAGAAAAACTATTCAAAGCACTTTTCACAATACTTGACATCTAAGCTCTCTGATTTGATTGCATGGAGTATGAGAGCCTGCTTTTCATTAGCCAGCTAAACTGAGCATGTGCATGCACAGACACACGGAACCAAACACAGGGGGAACCTTCGGGGTTTCCCAGTAAGCTCTCAAGTGTGTGCATATTACACTACATCTCACTCTCAAAACAACCTGATATGCAAACAGTTATCCCTACTTCAGACACAGGGAAAATAAATTTCAAAAAAGCTAAGTGACCAACTCAGAAGTCATACAGTTTTTTATTGGAGAAGAGAAAACTCAACACCTGCCTTACCAGCCCAGCTTCTTGACCCTTACAGAGCCACCTCTCAGCCTGTGTCCTTAGCCCCAGAATGGGAGAGACCATGTACAGACACACATGCAATCCTGCTGGGTGCAGCAAGAATGAGCCTGGAGGGTAACGTGAAGGAAAACACACCAATACCAAAGGGCAAACACAAAATCTCACTCAGCAGTGCATTTACAGAGGCAGAGAGAAAGTTGTGCTGCCATAGGCCAGGGCAGTAAGCTTTCACTTCAGGTGAACACAGTCAGGACATCTCACGCATGTGACTACAGCTGATGCCCTGGTGTACAGTGAAATGTGCCAACACAGCAGACCTTAAGTGTTCTCATCACACGTAAAATGGTAGGTAAAATGCTGGATGCTGATTTGCTTGACTGCGGCAATCATTTCCCAATCCTGCACCCCAAAGGTTATATTCAATCACACCTTCATCAAATAAGACAGGTCATTCTTTGAGAACTTCTGTATATCCAAAACCTTCCCATCCTGGGCAAGACACTAATATTTTATTACTTATATTATGATGCAGCAAAAATCTTAGGTTAAAAAAAAACATATCTTATTGGGAAGTCGTGGTGCTGTCTTTAATCCCAGCACTTAGAGGCAGAGGCAGGTAGATTTCTATGAGTTTAAGGCCAGCCTGGTCTACAGAATGAGCTCCAGGACAGACAGGGCTACACAGAAGAACCCTGTATTGAAAAACAAAAACAAAACAAACAAACCAAATTTTGACTTAATCTTAATTATGTCATTAACTTCTAGCAGACAAACAACTGTGTAAACAGAGATGGAGCCAGTGATTCTTCAGCAGCCCCAGAATTAGCAGCAGATCAGCTATCAGGTCTACCTAATGCACAAACACTGCTGGCGCTGCTCTCCTCCATGCAGTACTCTGCCCCCATTCAAGATTCTGCTGTGATACTTATGCTGTGACACTTCTTCAGGGTTGGGACCCAACAGCTAAGCTAACCAGGACAAACAGAGCCGCACCACTGACCTCCATTCAGAGGCAGAACAGAGCCACCTCGTGCATTTGAACACTCAGTCCCTAGCTGGTGCACTGTTCAGGATGTTATAGATCCTTTAGGAGGTAGAGCCCACTACAGGAAGTGGGTCACTGGGAGTTTTATTTATTTGTATTTATGGTATGTGTATCTGCTAGTCTGCGTGTGCATCATATACAGGCAGGCGCTAACAGAGGCCAGAAGAGGGTGGCGTATCCCTTGGAAATGGAGTTGTGACCTGCCATGTGGGTACTAGGAACCAAAGAGGCAGTGTATGTTCTTCACCTCTGTGCCATCTCTCCAACCCCATTCTAAGCCTCATCCACTCTAGACTTTCCCTGCCAGTGTGGAATGAGCCTTTCAAAAGGTCAACAAGGGGCTGGAGAGATGGCTCAGTGGTTAAGAGCATTGCCTGCCCTTCCAAAGGTCCTGAGTTTAATTCCCAGCAACCACATGGTGACTCACAACCATCTGTAATGAGGTCTGGTGCCCTCTTCTGGCCTGCAGACATACATGCAGACAGACTATTGTATACATAATAAATAAATATTTTTTTTTTAAAAAAAAAAGGTCAACAAGAATAAGCTGTTCTTCCTTCCAACTGCATCTTTTGTTTATTTGTTTGTTTTTTGTTTTTCGAGATAGGGTTTCTCTGTAGCTTTGGAGCCTGTCCTGGAACTAGCTCTTGTAGACCAGGCTGGCCTCGGGCTCACAGAGATCTGCCTGCCTCTGCAAGTGCTGGGATTAAAGGCGTGCGCCACCACCGCCCGGCCCAACTACATCTTTTGAGTACCTGATCAGATCAACTACAAAACCAATACAAATCCTTACTTGGTATTTTATTTCCAAATTCAAGCTGTTTGGCAAGCTTGGCTACAATAAAAATTAGTCATATTTAATATTAATATGCAGCACCGTTCAGTGATGTTAATGTTATAAACTGAAGGGAAAGAGAAGCAATAAACAATAGCAGCCCTGGAGAAGGTGGCCCTACTGCATGAAGCACTGAGTACTGTGGGAAGTAGAACTCTACAGAGTTCATAGAGAACACGCCTGTTCTCTTTAAGAATATATTGCTCCAAGTGTGGTTGCCCACAATTTATTCAGCCACTCTCTTTTGAGGGGGCATTTACTTTCTCTCCGTATTTTGAAATAAGCTACAATGCTGCAATAAGTAATTCTGTGTGTCTCCTTGGAATGAGAGAGCAACACAATGTTCAGGAGTAAGAATGCAGTCTTGTTGGAGCTGGGAGCGCTTTGGGGTCAAACCTAGGATATGAGCGGCAAGCACGCATTGGCTCCATTGGCTCAGCTACATCCCCTGGCCTGAGATTCATTCTTTCTGTGAACACTGACAGCCTGCGAGGTCCTCAGAGATGAAGCCGTGTCCAGAGGGTGGCTCTACAGGAGGTCTGAAAGTGAACCTTCTCTGAACCATGTTTTCTGTATCATACTACAGATCCAGCATGAAGTTTAATCAATAAACAAGACACAGAAATAAATGAACAATTAATGACAAACATAACAAGATGCTATAATAAAAAGCACATGGATACAGTCCCCCGAAAGGATCACGTGACTGTGAGGTACTGCAGTAGACAATCCCATCACTACAACTGAAGAGTGGGGAGCACACACAGTTTGGATACACTGAACAGAACCAGGAGGCACAGGCCATGGGGAGAGAGAGCTGCCCTGAACAATACTTCATGCCTTCAGAACAGCAGCCAACTTAAAACTCACAAACTGGTTATTTTGGGAAATATTTACCCTTTAGTCAACCAGGTAAAACAATGGAAAGCAAAAAAAAAAAAAAAAAAAAAAATCACTTGGGGCAGAGATGGGTATGACTAACATCCATTTTCACAAAGCACTTCGCTTTTGTTTGGTGTAACAAGCGGTCTGAGGCCAGCTAAAGCAGATAAAGAAGGTTTATCTTACCAAACTGAAGCAAAAGGTCATCTTCCAGCACTGGCTTCAGGTACTCATCCTTCTCCCAAGGCACAGGGCTGTATATGGAATTCATATACTCAACTGTAGGATTCTGGATATGAAGTTAAAGCACACTGTATTCGTTACATGGAATAACAAAGCTCCCTTAAAAAGAGTGGGGAACTTAAGCAAGAAAAACAAAAAAAGAACTCAATTTGCACAAGACTGGTACATCTGTGCTTAGCTGCCATTTTAAATGGCTGAAGTGTATTCTCTTATTGTCTGATGCAGGCAAAGTGACCCCAGCTCAAACATTCATTTAAATAGGACAAACAACAAAATGTTTGGGGGAAAAAAAAACTGAACAATGTAGGAGAGATGGCTCAAAAATTAAAAGCAGTGGCTGTTCTTCCAGAGGTGGGTTTGATTCCTAGCACCCACATGATGGCTCACAGCCACCTATAACCCCAGTTGCAGAGAATCCAACATCCTCCTCTTCTGGCTTCCTCAGGCACCAGGAACGCAGGTAAAACATTCATACACAGAAAATAAAAACAGAAATTTAAAAAAAAAAAAAGAATAATCTGTGAAAAAATTAAAAAAAGTACATCCAAAGTACTTGAAACCAGAATAGAAATTATTGAATTTTACAGAAACACTGTTACTTTTCCTTTTATCTGACAATTGCTTTTCGCACAGTACTGATTCAACACTGTTAAACAGGGAAGGAGTAAGCAGGTGACACCCCCACCTGGAGCTTCACCCTGCACTCTGTCCTCATACCCACAATTCCTACAATATGAAAATGCCAGATCTGAAACAACTGCTAATATTCTATTAAGTAATCAGCATGGCAACCTATGCAAACTTCATAAATTCTTACATAAAATCATTAAGTTTCCAGGTCAGGAAGCAGTGGCACAAGCCTTTAATCCCAGCACTTGGGAGGCAGAGGCTGGTGGATCTCTGTGAGTTCAAGGCCAGTGTGGTTCAAGGCCAGTTACGGGTGTTACAGAGAGAAACCCTGTCTCAGAAAACAAACAAACAAACAAATAAATGAACATTAAGTTTCCAACTTACCTTAAGTCTAATAAAATTTATTAGTTTAATGTATCCATAAAATTCAAGTCCTAAATGGGAGAAGAGAAGTCACAGATTTTAATATATGTGTTTTAACTTATACATAAGCGTTCCTGACCTCTAAACTATCACTTTTGTTTGGAATTTTGTGTTAAGAATTAGAAACTATAAGTTTCATACTTGTAAATACTTAACTGAGAAACAGCCATATATAACAAGTTTCAAGGTGCTTTTCTTGCATTTTTTATTATTATAATGTATAATGTGGGAGGTATGGTATGTGTGTCGGGGAGGGGTGACAGGTGTGTGTACTGGCTGTCTTTTCCCACCTTTGCGGAGCAAACTCAGGGTGTCACACTTGTGTGGCTAAGTGGATAAGCGCACTTACACGACAAGCATGAGGACGTGAGTTCGAATCCCCAACACCACATAAAACACCAAGCAGAGGGATGGTCTCTTACAATGTCATTGCTTGGGAGGCAGAGACCAGGGATCATTTGAGCAGGCTGGCGAGGCAGAGCAGCCACATCAGCAAGCTCAAGGGTTCAAGTGAGAGACCCTGCCTCAACCCAGGAAGTGGAGTACAACTGGGGAAGTCACCTGACATCCACTTTGAGGAAGCATACACAAAGAAAAGGATGGGTCTGGAAAATTATAAAATTTGAGGCTAAACTTCACAAACAAAATTGTCTTTATTCTAAGAGATACTCACCATGTTTATGGACCATACTATCAATATTAAATTGATGCTCCAACTTACAGTGTGAAAATGTTTCCTCAGCAGATGTGAACAACCTAAAGAGACAAGCAAAGCCTCATGGGACAGTCTGTGGGAGAAGTCAAAGTACTGACCCCCGCCCCAAAATTACCCAAAGGCTTTTGGGTAACACAGCTTTCCCTGATAAATTTTGTGTCATGAAAGTTCCCTACTTGATTCTCTTTCTCCTCACGGAGGTGAACCAGCAGGGCGCATGCGTTGAGACAAAGCGTACAGCTGGCACACTGGCTGTCCACAGCACCTACATTACAATGGGAAGAGTAACACTTCTGTTCGTCGTCCCCTCCAACACTGAAGGACACGGAGGACAAGAACGCACAGCAGAGACTCTGCATCCCTCCTCTGTTCACCTGGCGCACAGATAAATGCTTGCCAGGATAGGTCATCTGGAGCATCCTCACAGCTATCACAGCACCAATAAATGCTCATTCCTCCTCTCCAGTGAGGTGCCACCTGGGAACTCATATGTCACCAGTCTGCAACGTGCCCCAAATGTTGGGGGCTCAGCAGCACTGGTCAATGTCAAACACCCCTTTTGAGCTCACACACCCAAAGTCACTGTCTTGAAACTAAGATACAGGATTTGAAGCGAAAAGTAGGTGTGTTCTGGGACTGTAAACCCGCAGTTTCGTGACCTTTAACAAGCTGGTGGCTCTGCAGCCTCATTTCCCCTAAGTACAAAAGGCATTAATTCCTCCCTCAATCATGGAGGTGGGCTAGGGCTGTTTACATGGCTCCATGAAACATTACAGAAGACTACTGGTCATGTTACAGGATGGCAGAAACAGAAACGCCCTCCAGAGTGTGCACTCCCAAAATCGTTACCCAAGTAACAGGATTAAAACTACCCATACTGTGTCTTCCTTCATGGAAACAGAGGACTCCATCCCTGATTTAGGGCTGAAGTGTGGAGTTCTGCTTTTTTGGTGTGTGTGGGAGGTCAAGCTATGTAGTTCAGGTTATTCATGGCCATTCTCCCTCCTCAGCCTCCAGAGGGATTGTATGCCAAACCCGGAGTGTGTGTGTGTGTGTGTTGGGGGCGTTGGCTAGGTCCCGGAGTATGATCTCTGTGTGTGTGTTGGGGGCGTTGACTGGGTTGCAGAGACAAACCCAGAGCGGCTCCCGGCTCCGCCCACCCCCGGACCACGTGAGCAGCCCCTGTCAATCAGCTGCCAGACGTGGGCCACGGCCTCCGGCCCGCCACGTGCTCGCTCGTTCCGTGGCGCGTTTGCCACGTGGGCACGAACCTGTCACAGAACAGGCAGGGCGTGTGCTGCCGGCCGTGCGCGGGCTCAGCATCCTCGTCCTCCCAGCCGGCGTCGTCTCCGCTGTCCGACAGCTCCGGGGGCTCCGGCCCCAGCTCGGCGCCTTGGCCTGCGGGGCACACAGTCAGCGCCGGCGCCGGGACCCGCGCCCGCCCGCCCTCGCCCCGCCGCCCGCGCGAGGGACCCACCGTTCCCCGCCGCCAGCGAACACATGGCCGCCGACCAGGCGCGCAGCCGCACAGCGCGGCACCGGAGCCACGAGCGAGCGCAGACGCGCGGTAGCCACCAAGCAACACAGACGCCGGCCGTGCGCCGGCCCGAAAGCGCTTCCGGGTCACGTGGGGCTACGGGGGTGGGGCGAGAGGACGGGCGCCACTCCCGTCCGCTGCAGAGTGGACGCGCGCGCAAAGGCAAGGTTGAGCGCGACCTGCCGCAGCGCCATCTGGCGGCGGAGGTGGCCAGTGCGGGCTAGGCTCGGAACTCCAGAGCCCCATACAGAAGAAAGGCTCAGGAACTCCTACCCGCCCGGCGCCGCCTACTAGGGGTATTAAAGTGGGAAAGTGAGAACTTGGAGACACACACTCTTTGAACCCTATTTCAGTAGCTAGAATTCTAAGATCGTAAGACCCCTGCCTTCTCTGGGCCTCAGTTTCCTGTCTGGTAAAACAAACACGATCTTGACTGTAGTAGCCTGAGGGCTATAGTGAGGGTTACATGGGTTCACGTGTGTGAAAAATCTAGGCATTAACCTGATCCCACACCATGGAAACAAGTGGACTGTTTGGTATGTGCCAGCAAACGATGCTGTCTGCCTGTGGCGATTCCCACTTGTCAGGCTGTGTCCTTTCTAATATTCCTAGTATCTAACCATGGAATTCCCTCAGACAGGTGGGTAGCAGTAATTCTGGGTAGGTCATTCCTACAAGCTGCAGCCTAAGGCTGGACTATGCACGGGGCATGTTTGAGGACATAGCCAGCTAGGCCTGCATGATGCTTGCCATCAGCTCGGCTCAACCGCCGTGCACACCCTCAAGCCTGTGTCCCGCTGATCTCTGAAGCGCTTTAGTGGGCGGTTCTGCCTTTTCTGCTCCACAACCAGGTCTTTGCTCACATGGCCACTGTTTATTTTTTTTAATGTTTTTATTGAGAATTTCATACAATGCATTTTGATCATATTCTTCCCCCCCACCCCTCTTCCTACCCCTCATCTTTGTATCGTTTTAAAAAAATAATTAACATGGATTCTGGTTTCCATATACTCTGGGTGTAGGGACATCCGCTGGAGTGTGGTCAACCTACCAGAGGCCACATCCTTAAAGAAAACTCCATCTCTCTCTCCCGTAGCCTGGGAGGGGGGGCTCATGAATCCCCGCCCCTCCACATCAGAATGCTACTGGCTTGGTCTTGAACAGACAACCACAGCTGCTGGGTTTGGCACAGAGGTCCTATCATGGCCAGAAGACACCGCTTCTCTGCAGTCCTCCCTGGTGCTGAGGGTCTTGTGCCATCTCTAAAAACACATGGTTATTCCAGGCACAGCCTGTGTCTCTCTCACTGCTACCCCCATCTATTGACTTCTCCATCTCCTCTCCTTCCCCTTCTCCTCTCCTTTCCCACAGACCGTAATCCACAGTGGCTCACAGAAGAGGACGGAGCCCACCCAATGTTAACTTCTCAAGTACCCTGACATTCTAGGACACTGGCAGAAACCTGCTGACCCCCTTGGCTAGTCGACTGCTCACTAATTTATTACCAATTTGATAAGCACTTGCTGAGTAAATTAATGAATGGATGCTCTTTCTTTACCTGGGCCCACCCAGCTTTCCTCGCATAAACCTCTCTCTCCAGCAAAGCCCATTTTTCTCCGTCGAAGGAACCTGCTGAACCACAGGGATGCCTAGATGTTGACAGGTGACAGTAATGCCAGTCTGGAGGTGACTGGGCCAGATTTCTGGGAAGCTGACAACTGACCATGGTGCAGGGCTTGGGCTTGGCCGAATTTTCTCTTCCAAACATGAGCGCAGGTCCTTCTAACGTTACTCTACTGCTACTCAGGTCTGAGTGTGGACTCACTTGCTCCTTAATGTTTGATGCGCAGAAATTATCGAGAGTGATTGGCTATGGAGTCTGGGTGCCTTCAGAGCCTGCAAGGCTCAGGGTATTCTTATGGGTACCCCCAAAGGCTGCTTCACTTCTTGGGGCCCCAGACTGAATGAAACACGTTCAGGCTCTTCCAAGCCCAGCCGCAGCGGACCCCAATGGCAGGAAGTAAACTCCTCATTTTGAGACAGGGTTTTACTACATAGTCTAGGCTGACCTTGAACCATGGTCCTCTTGCCTCAGCCTCCCTGGTGCTAGGATTACAGGCATGTATCCAGCACTGCCTTCTTGTAGCACACATTCCAAGATCTCAGTCTGCTCTGGAAGATTTAACGCTGACAACGTCCACTGTCTTCCAAGAATGTACACCCATACTGTAGGGACGGTATTCACTGAGCAGTGTCCACCAGAACCAGAGGTATAACTGGGACATGGACTCCGTCACTGGAGTCAAGTGACTCGGTTCCCCAGCACAGAAGTTATACCTGCTCCGTGATGGAACTGGCACCGTGTGCTCCTCTAGGCACTGACCCTTCCCTCTCTGTTTTCCTTCCTTGCCTGTTTAACGTGTATCAGCTCAGGCTGGGAACATAGGGCAGTTGGTAGACTGTTTACCTAGTATGCACGAAGCCTTGGAATCAGTCCAGCACTACAGAAACTGGGCATGACAGGGCACACCTATAACCCCAACACGTGGGAGGTGGAGGCTGAAGTATCAGAAGTTCAAGGTCATCCTGGACTAGTCATTGACTTTGAGGCCAGCCTGGGCTACCCAAGACCCTGTCACAAAACAAAACAATAGAAAAGCTCACCACCACCCTGAGTCTTTGAGCTTAGTGCTGGAGAGCTTTAGATTAACCACTGTTTGCAGTTGATTGTCAGCATCCTGGACCAATGGAGAAACCCAAGGATTTAAGTTTTATGCATTCATAATGTGCTAAGTTATCTGGAACCCTCTAGAAATAGATGGACATGAGGTACTTTTACAGAATGGTTAAAGAAACCAGCTTCAGGGGGCGGGATAGATGGCTGAGTGGTTAAGAGCACTTGCTGCTCTTCCAGAGGATCTGAGTTCAGTTCCTAGTACCCACATAGATGGATCTGTAACTCCAGGTCCAGGGGAGCTGTTGCCATCTTCTGGCCTCTGAGGAAACGCACACATGTGGCAGACACACAAACAAAAAATAAATTCAAGTATGGGATCAGGCTGAGTGTAGTTAATCTCGACCCCGCCATATCCTAGCTTAGCTTTTCAGCTTTAGACCTTGAGCATGGTGTTTAGAACCATGTGCGCCTCGATTCCCCATTTGCAATGTGAGGGTGAGAATAGAAATTTAAATGGAAAAAAAATAAAGGTACAAGGGCAACAGTATGACTTTATAATACTGCAGGGCAGAGTTAGAGTGCCAGGAACATACTACCTAAGATTCTGCAGACCCTGCCATGTTAGGGGCTGGGGTGCCATCCCCGGGGGCCATTGCTGCACTTTCCCACTTGGACCTCCACAGTTTTCAGCAACTGAGCCAGCACTCAGGGTTTGGCCATTTATTTTTATTCCTCAATGAACCACAGAAGCTTGTTTTACATCTCCTGCGCTGCCACGCAGTAAAGGCACAGGGTGCACTCCGCTCCGTGCAGCCGAGCGGCACCATGCGGCTCAGAGACGAGACAGTCTGTCAGCAAGCTTCACTGGCACTCGCCTGCCTGGAGGGCTAGGGCCCCACTGCTCAGTGCTCAGGCGTCTCTCTCGGAGAGCTTTAAAGCTGGTCTCCCAACCAGAGGACATAGAAGTCAAAACCACAGATCCCTGTCCTCAACCCACAAACTCCACAAGGGCTATGATACAGACCTGTCCTTCCACAGCTCCCTGGGTGACTTACATGGACAATGGGTACAACATCAACAGCTGGAGAGCACTGGGGTTTCCTGATTGAGCTGCATGGACACCACAAAGGACTACAGAGAGACGTTTTAGAGACCCCAACATGACTGATTCGGTGACAGGCACTGAGGTTTGAGAACAAGCCGTCCTCCCATACGGTCACAGCTTGGGCCCATTGCTGTCTTTCCCCAGGTGGATGATGGCCTTGTTTTCCAGAAGTTCCATTTGTCCACTGCTGGGACTCACCAGGTTGTTCAACATCGCTCTAACCACGGTCACAACAGGCACAGAGTGCCCACTGGCCCAGGACTCCGGCAGAGAGCCGAAGAATTTCCTAACCAGCCATTCGCCTGGACGAGACTCTTGCCTGTCACACAGCAGGACTCTAGGAGACAGAGAAAGGCAGGAGAAGAGATGGCACATGCGCTCAGACTTTATGGATACTTCACATTGAGTTCTGTTCCCCCAAATCTCTCGGCAGAAGCCCTAACCCCAAAGGTGACTGTATTTGGAGATGGCCTTTATGGAGGTAATTAGAGCTCAGAGGTGTTGAGGGTAGGACAGGCCTGCCGTTCTGGCTAGAAGGATATGCATGAGAGAGGCTATGTGAGGCCAAATTGAGAAGCTGGCACAGCCCACAAGGAGGAGGGGCACCTCGGCAGACACCAGCCTCCAGGCCTCAAGAAAATCAGTTGGCTCATGTGGTGGCTGCAAAGTTTGATGTGTTAAATAAAGGGGGAGTGAGGTACAAAGGCAAAAGGTCATGAAGTGAATAAAACTTAAAATGTTAAGGAAAAAAAAATGCAGGCAGCATCTTCTTCCAGAAAGTTCCCATGATTCTGAGGCAGCCCCAAGCTACTCTTCCCCCTTCCATACCCCCCAAGCCTAAAGTGGGTCCTTTGGAGAAGCAGCTCACGCCGAGCCAGCCTCATTCACAGATGGCTTAGCTGTCAGCCTCTCTACTCACCCTGGCCGGAACACTGAGAAGCGATCAAACTTTAATTCTTCAACCTTGGCTTCCACTTCTCCCTGTTAACATTTAAAATAAAATTAAATTAAATTAAAATTTAAAAAATCAGTGTTTGGGGGCTAGAGAGATGGCTCAGTGGTTAGGAGCATTGCCTGCTCTTCCAAAGGTCCTGAGTTCAATTCCCAGCAACCACATGGTGGCTCACAACCATCTGTAATGAGGTCTGGTGCCCTCTTCTGGCCTTCAGGCATACACACAGAAAGAATATTGTATACATAATTAATTAATTAATTAATTTTAAAAAATCAGTGTTTGGCCAAGACCAAAACACTCAGATAAAGCCTGAGAGGGGGTCACTCAGGCCTGAAGATAAACTGCTTCTGCAGCTCCCAAGACTCACGTTAATCCCAGCGGCCAGCCTGAGTCTAGAGTCTGGACAAAAGGAAGAGGCCATTTAACCCTAGCACACTGAGAGTCGTCCACTAATGGTCAAAATGCAGCGTCACCCCCAGACCCTGCGGCTCAGTGACCACGCAGCTCAGTGACCACTGCAGAGGAGGAGGAGCCGAAAGATCGTAAGAGCCAGAGGTTAGAGTGGACTGAACAAAACTGTGTCTTCTGGACCCCACAGGCCTGCCACACTCATGAACTCAGCAGCTGTGGCTGCCTGCACGCTATCAAGCTAGCCAGCATTCTAGCATGGAGGTGGGTGGGGTTGACAAACTTGCACCCCTAACTGAGGAGCAATGGACAGCTGATGGCTTCTAGGGCAGAGGAGGTGAGTTTTTTTTTTTTTTTTTTGAGGTGAGTTTTCTTTAAGGGTGCAACCCCTGGTAAGTTGGCCATGCTCCGGGGGCACTCCCTTCATTAATGTCTAAAGAGACCCAGAGAGGGTAAATGAAGCATCAATCCAAACCCCTTCAGTCCCTCCTCACTGGCCCCACGGTCACCTTTTCAGTATACAAGCAGTTGTAATAGATGAGAGAAATACGGTGATCAGGAGGCGAGCCTCCACCCAGTGGATCCTAGATGACCCTCTGTGTCAATCACTTCTAAGCGTTAGCAACCCCCACTCAGATCTCAAGAAAACAATGAAGTGACAAACAGAGATGCTTTAAATGATGAAGTCATGAATTTTCACACCAGGTGAGTAATCAGAGGCCAGGGAAGCTATCATGTGACATGTTTTTCAAGGTCCGCTCAGTAAAGAGACCCAGGTGATGAAGGGGGTAGGCCTAGGAACCAATTTAAAAAAAGATGGAGCCAAGACTTCAGGGCGTTGTGCCAGACAAAAGGGGTTAAGGCAACGGGGATCCCCGGTGATGTCTAAGACTCCAACGAGGAACTGACTCTATAAACGACAGGCGTTTCTCCACGTCCAGGAGATGACTACAGACAGATGCGGCCTAGCCAGACAAAAGCCCTTTCTCCTGGTGTATTAGGCAAGAGGGAAGTGTGTGTCTGAAGAAGGATTTCATGCCGAGGAGAACCCGTGTCCAGAGACACAAGGCACAGAACCAGGTCCATCCTCCTGTGGCAGCACCTCTACTTTACTGTGAGGAAATGGGAACTTCTGGTTAAAACCAGTGGCAACCACGTATTGTACTGGCAAGAGGTATAAAATTCTGGCATCCTGGCCAGAGAGAAATGGAGGGAGTGTCCATCTCTGAGGCTGGGAGGCCATGCCATCCAAGACCAGGGCTGCCTCTCCTTTCTCCACTGACTTTGCTGAGTAATTCATGGGGAAGATATCTTTTAAACCATACCTGCTTTCTAAGTACGTTTCTCCCAAAACAGTCCCTGGAGCTTTGGAAAATACACAATACAATGAGGTGTTTTTTTTTTTTTTTTAAAGATTATACTGGCTACTTTGTATTGTCAATTATTCTATGTATATGGAAGGGAGAGCACACACAAACCTTTACTCGTAGGTATAAGAAACTGCTGGACTTATCCGCCCCCTTGGAGGACAGCAGATTGAAATGTTTGCACCCGCCTGCTCTTGCCAGCTCTGCAGACTTCAGCACGTAATCTCGGTCAACACGGACGAATCCTTCCTGGAGGGGAAAGGACCCGAGTTATTTCCTAATGTCGCATGCTCGTGTTAAAGATGATTCCCAGGGTTGGGTGGCAGGCTGGGAGGCCTGGGGGAAATGGGATCTAAACAGAACACATCTCTAAGCCATGCTCGAAAGCCAGACTTAGACCCCGGGGAAAGGCTCCAAGGGTGAGTGTCCAGATGGAAAGAGCAGCTTCAGCAGCAGAGACAAGGACCCCACCACCACACCACAGGGATGGCAGTGAAGCCCAGACGGCAAACAAATCTACCAATCTTTTTGTCTTTCTCTGTGTCAGCTCTACCAGGCCAGGCTCTCAGGGTACCACACAGGAACTCCCAGGCACTGTGAGAATGGAAAGCGTGACGTCCAGTTTACATGGAGCCCTTGCAAAATACTGGATATTATATGGCAATGCATGCCTTTCAATTCTTTGAAAAACTGGTACGTGTGTAATCGAAAAACGTTGGAAAGGGGCTCATCAAGATGGCTCAGTGGGGAAAGGCACTTGCCACTCTGAATATGTGTTTAATTCCCAAACCCATGTGTGGTGGGGGAAAAGCACCCACTCCACAGAATTGTCCTCTGGCCTCCATAGTGTGTTTGGCTTACTCACTACCACACACACATGGACACACACACACACACACACACGGTCACGCACACAATCTCACAATTTTTAAATGTTTGGAGAAGACTGCTTGCCATGAGTGACTCCCTCCTCTAACCACCCAAGGTTTAGCCCAGCGAGGACAGTGCTGAATCTTCATTCTTAATCTACATCACAGGGTCAGAGTTCCAAAGATATCTGAATAAATAGGTAAACTCAGTTCAGATAAAACAAACAAACAAACAGGACTACATAATAAGGGGGCCTAACTGAAGGACACATGGTTTCACCCCCAAGTGAACTGAACCCGGATCCTCTGCAAAAGCAGTAAGCCACTAAGCCATCTCACCAGCCCCGGGACTCAGCTCTTTACCCAGAAATTATCACTATCTTCTCTGGTGTTTTATACCTTGACACTCAGACCAAACAACTCACTTGCCAGGCCAACCTATATGCCGACTCAAATTCGTGTTTCTGCTTCTTAACGTCAGTGCGGAAACAGCCGAGGGAGGCGTGCGTGCGTGCGTGCAGTCACAGCACTTGGGAAGCAGCGGTGAGAGTCGTGGCAAGTTTGAGGCCGGCTTGGTAGTTGTAACAGGGTCTACTAACCAGGGCTACGTAGCAAGACCATGTCTCCAAAATACAATAAATAAATGAAAAATAAATAAATAAATGTAAATTAAACCAAATTGCAACACGTTTGAGAGGGAACGAGAGAGAGAGAGAGAGAGAGAGAGAGAGAGAGAGAGAGAGAGAGAGAGAGAAAGTTGATTCCCTTGGTTTCTCTAAATGGAGATTTTAGATAGGCTGAGAGGAGACAGGAAAAACCCAAACGCCAGAGAAAAATCCTTGGTGGACCTTGCATATTTATTTCTTTCCCTTACTCTAAATAAAAGCAATTTTAATAACTGGTTTATCCTTCACAGTGCACAGTTGACTAGTAACATAAATTTTGCCTTGTGTTAGCACAATGCTTTAGACTATTATAGCTGTCTGTGTTCTGATGCTTTTTTTTTCCCCAGCAGTTTCTTTAAAAACAAGAGAGGCTCAGCCAATCACAGGCCTCCAGACCGACGCTATCTCTCACTTAATCCAGGGCCAGGAGAGGGGTAATTTGATTAAACTGAGACCCTAATTTATTTGGCTTTAGTTCTGGATCAACCTCTCCTTAATAGAGTGCTGTCGCCCCCCATTGTGCGGTGGAAATGAAAGTGGCATAAATGTCACGGGGCTCTTTCAATCTGATTAGCCAGTGGAGACACATCAATACCACCCCAGCCACCGGCTCTGGCGTCCTTCCTTTCACCAGCCCGGCCAGCAATTGACAACAGCTTCTTGAAGGACCAGCACCCACGCCAACGTGTGGACCCCCGTCCTTAGCCCATCATCCCCTTTCAATGGGCCCTGGTGACAAGGTGCCCACACCTTTCTCCAGGGCTGTTCTCTTAACAAAGCTAAATATTGTTTTTATTAGCAATCAATGGCTGTTAATCCCAACCGACTTCACAAATCCGCTGAGCCCTCAAGCGCATTATAAATACGCACTTTTCCAAGCGCACTAAATTTTAAACCTCACCTCCTTCACTCTGATGGCGTGGCCTTTTTGCTGCTGAATTAGACTCTAAAGGAAAAGGGTCAACGGCTTCCAAGGACTCAAAAAAACATGCAGAAACGAGGTCCCTGGGACTGGCTAGAGACACCAATGTGTGCTAGGTTTAGGGGGGGTGGGGCAGTTGGCATAAGAACGAGTCTGTTTCTCTTTAGAAGGACCTAGCTTTAATCTTACTCCTGTTCCTGCTCTCTACTGCTCAAATTAAAAACAGTAAAAAAAAAACTTTCGAAGCTACTCCGTACCCCAGAGACAGTTTTTCTGAACAACTGTACCTCACCGTCTAACCATACAGCCAGAGAAAAGCCAGGCCTCTAAGAATATTAAATCCTTCAAGGTAGTGAGTCTTCAGACCCCATCGCCAGTGTGCCCTATGCTAAGATGGAGAAGCTTTCTAGAATCAGGGAATAAGTAAGTTTCCACGGTAAGTTTCCTTCCTAGATCTACTCAAAAGAACACATACACCTTGGCAGAGATGCGCTCAGGGGCTCCGCTGCAAGCTCAGATGATTCCCCTGAGTCTTCTGAGTCTTATTAAAATGCATCTTCTGTCTTTTTACACATGTCTGAAAACTAGCTAACAACACTACAACACTATGGCTCTGGAACAACTCATCTTTGCTGTCATTTTCTTGTTGCTTAGAGATAGCATCTCAGGCTGGCCTCAAACTCACTTATGGGGCCAACAATGATGTTGAAGCCCTGATCTTCCCCGCTCTACCTCCCAAGTGTGGGGATAACAGGCCAAGGACAACTCACGTCAATAAGAGTGAAGGTTTGAGTGAGGAATGTCCCCGAGGACTTGATCTCCAGTAGGTGGCGCTGTTGGGGCTATTTCAGAGACTGTGCTGGGTGAAGTATGGCACTGGAAAACAGGCTTTGAGGTATCAAGGCATCACACAACTCCCAGTGGGCTCTCTGCTCCTACTTGTGGTTCAAACCTGAGCCCTCAGCTTGCCCCTCCAGCTGCCAAGCCTGCCGCCTGCTGCTTCTGCCCTGGCATCCTGGACACCCATCCTCCGGAACCATAAGCCCAGATAAACCCTTCTATAGTTGCCTCGGCCATGGCGCAGAAGCAGAAAGGTAACTAACATAACAGGATAGCTAGGCAGTGGCAGGACCAGAGGACACTCTGGGACGACCAATGGTCTCCAGGCCCTTCGTGAGGAGGAAGGCCTCTCCCTGTGTCAATGGTCTCAGCTGTGATTCTGTTGAGGGTTCCTGTTCCTTCACCTCTTTTCAGTTCAACCCTAAATCAGAGTAGACAGCAGGTGCTGGCAGGAAGAGGATGACTTCACCTGGAACCCCATGTGTGTCCTGGATGGCAGCTCTCGACCCGGGGTACAGAAATGAGAGCCAGAATTAAAACAAAGACACTCAAGCCAAATGGCAACTGAGGATTCCTGAGTCCGTCGCTGCGCTCACTTCAGATGTTCCTCTGCTGTGAATGTAGTCAAGGAATTCTGCAGGTGGGAGGGAGCTGGGTGCTAGAGAAGGAGGGGCGCTCAACAGGCACTCACCGACAGACTCAAGGCTACACACACAGGACCTGGGATCTGGGTCCTTGGACTGTTACGGACTTCACCATATCACAAGCCTCCTCCTGAACATTAAATAAAACGGTGGAGCTCAGAGCAGGGCTGGGCATCTGATGCTGTAAAGTAGCTGTGAAGGCCTGCCCACCCCTACACAGACCCACCGTTATTGGACAAAAGTGGCCATACGCGGTACGAAATGCAATGAACTTGGCTGTGTTCTAACCAGTTTTTTATGGATACTAAAATTTGAACTTACTGTGCTTTCATGAGGTAAAATCTTCAACCATTTAAAAATATCTGTAGGCCACGGGCCATACAAAAATTGAAGGCAAGTGTCAGTTGATGTGGGAGTGTCATATATCAATCTGTTGATTTCATTGGTTAAGCAATAAAGAAACTGCTTGGCCCTGATAGGTTAAAAACATAGGTGGGAGGAGTAAACAGAACAGAATGCTGGGAGGAAGAGGAAGTGAGCTCAGAGATGCCATGCTCCTCTCTCCCAAGCAGAGGCGATAGCTTTGCTCTCTGAGGCACACGCTATGAAGCTCCGACCCAGGATGGACGTAGGCTAGAATCTTCCCACTAAGTGCACCTAGCGGTGCTACACAGATGATTAGAAATGGGCTAAATTAATATGTGAGAATTAGCCTAGAAGAGGCTAGATAGAAATGGGCCAAGCAGTGTTTAAATGAATAGTTTGTGTGTTGTTATTTCGGGCATAAGCTAGCAGGTGGCCGGGGTGCTGGGGATGCAGCCCCGCCGCTCTTATTACAACAGTCAGTCAACTCCCAGGCTGGATTGTCAGAGCATATTATTGGAATTGGCAGCCAAGAGTCTACGGATGCTTAATAAAAATTGCAACGGCAATGTTAATCACCTTAACAGCACTAAACATTTGACAGTATCCACAAACGGGCTGCTAGAGACCACTGCTAACAGGGAGATATGCAAAGGGGTGAAACCACACAAACTCACTACCCAAATCCTCCTTCTATTTCACACAGGGGGAATGTATTATGCCCAGCATTGTCTTTGACTTTTGCTCTTCAAGGTACATTTAGTTTGCAAGGGTATCTCAGCTTTTGCTTGGCCCGGGCGGCCAGCTAAAGCAAGAGTATTAGAACTACAGTGCTTGGAAAACCAGTAGGTGAAGATGAATACAACCCCATGCCTCCCAAAAGCAAGTGCAACAGGAAAGCAGGATCAGCTATATCAGGCTCTCAAGGAACCTGCAAAACAGACTCCAAGCTTCTCACCTCAGGGATGCCCATGCAGCAGGTCTGGATTAGGGTCAAGTGTGCAGGCTATTGTACCAGCTGCACAGCTGTGGCCTGGGCACACGGAAGAAGTTTAGCATCTAAGCAGTCACTGCTGAAAGACATTGGTTTCCAAATAGCTGGAGAAAGCTAAGGCTTCTGCCTAGTGCAGCCTGAAATCCAAGGGTTGAACTGTAATCGTTAAAGGATAGCTTAGGTGTAATAGATTAAGTAAAAATGCTGCAGATCCCCGAATGGCTGCAGCGGCAGAAACACTGCAGATCCCTGAGCAGCGGCAGTGGGCAGTGGGTCCTGAGAGCAGCCAGTCCCAGGTAGGAACAGTGCAGTTCCCTGAGTGGCTGCAGCGGGTCCCAGGTCCCAGGCAGAGAATCACGTGGTAGGTGAGAGACCTCGATGGGGCAGCCAGTCCCATGAGGATAGACAGACAGATGGATATGCCACGAGTCCATGCCACAGGTCTCTGGAGGTGGCTGGTCCTGGGCAGGGAGCCATGTGCAGTGGATGAGAGACAGAGGGATAGGCACGCCATGCAGAGTAAGGTTGGACATTTATTTAGTGGGTTATGGAAAGGAAGGGGAGAGGAGGGAAGGGGGAAAGGGGAAAGAGCAAAGACAGACAGAGAGAGAGAGAGCGAGCAAGCAGGGGCAGGGTGACGGGGAGTAGGGAAAATGGAGTGAGGCAGAAGCTGCCTCTTTGCAGGGGGTGGGGAGACAGAAAAGAGAAGGGACTCTCACTGGAAACTGAAGATCAGCTTCAGGGGAGGGAGTGGGCATGGCCTGTCTCTTAAAGGGACAGGACAGATCATTACATTAGGTCCTAGCCCCTGACCCTCAGCATGTCATCTTTCTTGGAGAAGGAATCATTACAGATGGAATTCATGATGTGACTGTCCTTAGCAAACTGGCCCCTCATGCAATGTCAATGATTCATGTCCTCATAAAACAAGACAATAGCCGGACGATGGTGGCACACGCCTTTAATCCCAGCACTCGGGAGGCAGAGACAGGTGGATCTCTGTGAGTTCGAGGCCAGCCTGGTCTACAAGAGCTAGTGCCAGGACAGGCTCCAAAGCTACAGAGAAACCCTGTCTCGAAAAACTAAAACAAACAAACAAACAAACAAAAAAAAAACCATAGAGACACAGATGCATGCATTAGGGAAAATGTCATGGGCAAAGGCAACCAGAGAAGGCAGGGAGAGAAACCTTCCATAAAGGAAGCGACCCACTAACCCACTAATACCTTGACCTCAGACTTCTAATCCGCACAGCTAGGAGGCCACACATGTTGGGGTTCACCCAATGCCACTGGGCTGTCTTTATTCCACAAAGAGTCACAGGGCGACTAGCCAGCTACTCAGAAGACCTGAGCACTGAGACAAGAGCCTGAGCTTCTCCAAGTTTTTCCACTGAAAACTTAGACTGCTGAGGTAAAATCACAGTGTATTCCTGTAACAAACAGCTACTAAAAGACACAAGGCCTGCCACCAGCATTGCAGTGTCCATTGGGTTAGCCACATGGCTAGTCCTCCTCCAAAGAGGCCTACTAACCCAGAATCCCGGCGGGCATGAGCTCAGAAAGTCACAAGCCCCTCTGAACCATGATTCCTAGCCACCTGTATGTTGTCACCTCTCAAGTTAAGGTACTGCAACCATCAAACAGTGTATCATGCTGAATCCAAGTGGTCCTTTTTTAAAGGTCTCTGTCCTTTGCTTTGGAGACAGGGTCTCACAAACTCCAGGCTGATGCCACACTTACAGCGTAGCCTTTCACAGTAAGTGCTGGGATCACAGGTGCATACCACAGCAGGTTTTGAAAGACTTAAGAGCTGAGCTCCACACCTAGAACCTACAGACAAAAGCCTGAGGGGGTATGCAGTGTATCGCTATGGCAAGATGGGAGGCACAAGAGAATATCCCGGAAGCTCGAAGGCTAGCTAACCTGAAGCATGGTAGGAGAGAGATCTTGTTCCCAACAAGCTGGGAGAAACACCCCAAAGTTGTCCTTTGATCTCCATATATGTAATGTAAGTACGCGTGTATGCACACATACACGCACACATTATGCTCAGATCCGCAGAGTACCCCAAAAAACAACTAAGAGACTGAGTCCCATATGTAAAAGCAAAGAGCCTTTATTCTTACTCAAGTTCGAACTCGGACTCTCCCTGTGTCCAAGTATTGGCACGACTGGAGAGCCCTAGCACAGTTGGGGTGGGGGTTTATAACGGCAGAAGTTGGGATGAGGGACTTCTAAGGTTCAGGATCCCTGATTGGCTGACATTTGTCTAGGGGTGCCCTGGTGAAAAGGGGATTGGGTGTGTGCTGGGCAACATCAAGTGATTCTATCTACAATATTTGGAACGTTTGGAATTTCCTTCCGGATGATCTGTTCCAAGGTGGTGCGTGGGTGGTCTCAGTTTGTGGTCTTTCTTGAAACCAGGCATTGCCTTAGGGTAAACTGAGACTCAGTTTCCTGTTGGTCTCTATAGAGCCTGTCTTGGCAGGTGTGTACCAAGGTGCCCTGGGTCCTACAACACACACACACACACACACATACACACACACAAACACACACCCTTTCTAGAGGCAGTATCAACTTACTTCTGCCCATTCTCTTGGCCCACTGATATTAGCTTATTCACCTGGCTGTTCTTTGCCCTTTTGAGTTATCAATTACCTTTATCTTTTCAGGCCGATTGGAAAGACAAACAAAAGGTACTGAGTGACTTAAGAGGCGAACCTACTTCTCATTTCCCCAAACACTATTTTTGCCTTATCGATGCTGAATGCAGCAGTTCCCTTTGCTGAGTCACTGTCCAAGCCAGGCTTGAGCCTGCGGCTGAAAGCTGCAGCGCTTTTGGAGGACGTGCTTCTTAGGACTGCACCAGCTGAGCAGGTACAGGACCCCTTTCAGAGGAAGAAAGGCAATTCTTAGGAAAGCAGAGCTTCTCTGTAATCCATTCCCCAGCCCTGGCTCCCAGGGTGGAAGCGCAAAACTGCACAGGACAGGAATGTCCATCTCAACTGAAACCATTTCTAGAATTACCTTCTGCAGTACCAAAAAGCCTAGAGAGACACAACCAAGCCACGACTCTGCTCCTAGAAACCGCTGTTCAGAGCCCCTTCAATTCACTGGTTTATAAAAACTGCAGTTAAGAGGGGCTGGTGAGGTGGCTCAGAGCAGGTACTGCATTGTCAGAGCACCTAAATGCAATTCCTAGCACATACACCAGGGGGCTCACAACGGCCTCTCCCTCCAGTTGCAGGGAGAACCATATCTAGTGTAAACCACTATAAAAGTTAATATGGTCAACTCGACCTGACCTGGAAGCAAATCTGTGGACATGTCTGTACAGCGTGTCTAGGTCTGGTTAGCTGAGGTGGGCAAACGACCCTAAATGTGAAATGTGAGTGACACCATCCATGGGCTAGGGGCTTAAGCTGAACGGAAAGAAGGAAGTGAAGTGGGCCCTGGCATCATGTTTGTTTCCTGACTGAGGACAAAAGAAGACCAGCTGCCTCGGGTTCCTGCCACCCTGTCTTCCCCCCCACGATGGACTGAGCCCTCACCCGGTGAGCCAAAATGAACCTGTCCTGCCTCAAGCAGCTCCTGCCAGGCACTCTGTCCTGCTCCTGAAAAGGTGGCTAAAACGACCATTATGGCAGAATCAATATCCAACTTATTTAGTAGAGATGTGGACTCCAGCCAGCAAATCCTGCCAGAGGAATAAACCATACTAAGATGTAAACTGAATAAGACATATAAATGCTTGCCCAGGATCTGTATTATAAAGCACGACTTTTACCTCTGCAGTACACGTAGCTCCTGGAGAGGGGCTGACTCGATTTAGCACACCATTAAAGAGAACATAAAATGCGCACTGAAGCAGTTTTGCGTCAGTGGGGGCTGAGTCATCTCTGGCTGAATCACCGCTTAGGGCTAAGTCATCATGGGGGCTGACGGAATCGTGCCTCTCTCTGGGTTCTGACGATCTAGTTCCTAAGTTTAAAGGCTGACTTGAGAGCAGGTGGAACAAATGAGTGAGAGAAAAGGCTGAAAACATTGATTATGGAAAGACACATAAAGTTAGTTTACCACCCACGGCACGAGCCAACTTCTGCCCAGAGACTGTGGGCTGCTTCCCTTAGTCAGGGGACGTTGTGATGACCGTACCATCCCCATAGGCATGATCGCATAAATTTCTGGGACGGAGCCGGCATTCAGGCCCTAACTCAAGGTTATTCTGAAGATGAACTTATCTGCAATGTCCCGTGCGTAATACAGATGGGGCAGCAGATGGAATCTTAAGCACATTCTACATTTAAGCACTGCAGTGCAACCCCAAAAAAAGAGAGTAAGCAAGAAAGGAGCCCTTGAGGCTGCAAAAATGGCTCAGCAGTTAGGATTCCAAAGTGTGTCTAGAGAGGACCCGAAGTCAGTTCCCAATACTAAGTCAGGTAGCTCATAAGCACCTGTAATTCTGATGTCCTCTTCTGGACTCTGCAGGCATCTGTATCCTCTTGTGGTCATAACTCCCCTTACCCCTTACCCCCCTCACAAAAACACTTAAGAGAAATAAAGCTTTGAAAGAAAGGAAGAGGCTCTTGACTGTACTGGCCAGTGAGAAGAGACACAGTTATTTCTTGCTCACCACTCCGGCTTTTCCCCTGGTGGTGCCCAGGCAACAGAAGCCAACATCATGACCTTGAAAGGCAGCGGCGTAGTCATCCAGCTTCTCAAAGTCCACCACTTCTTGATTCTAGACAAGGAAGGGCACAGCGGCATATAATTTCACACACGTAAAGAGACCAAACACCCTTCAAGATGTAAAGAATAAGTAACAATGATCGAGGTATCTAAACTCTTAACATAAAGTTTGCCAAACTCCTCTTTCCCACCATAAAACCGACCTGGAGCTGGGTGTAGAACTCAGTGGCCAAGTGTTTGCAGGGTACACGTGGGGCCCTGGGTTGTATGCCCAGCAATGAAAAAAAAATCTAATCAGTAGTGCACATGTGTGTTCACAGAACATGCAACTGCAGTAGGGTAAGTCAGATTTCAAACAGCAAGGTCATGTATATCTTACCTTTGGGAAAACAAAAAGCCAATCTCTACTTTACCAGGAAGGAAACCATTCGGGTAGGATGTGGACAGAGTGGCAAGTAGAATCTCAAGGATCCAGGTTCAAATCTTGGGCCTAGTACTCACAGACATCCAACTGTGGTCAAGTTTATTTTTTTTTAATTAAATCTCTTAAAATGTATTTTATGTGTATTGGTACTTGCCTGCATCCATGTCTCTGCACCACATGGATATAGAGTCAAGAGGTCCTGAAGGGGGCCCCTTGGGTCCCCTGGAACTGGACCTAATAGATGGTTGCAGACCACTATGTGTGTGTGGTGAAAATCTAACCCAGGTCCTCTGGAAGAGCATCCAGTGCTCTTAACTTCAGAGCCATCTCTCCAAACCTGCGGCAGACTGTTGACCAGACGGGTGCCTCCGTTTGTCCAGCTCTAATGTCTGGGTGATAACCATTCCTTCAGTTCAATTCAAGAACTACCTTCATTAGAATCATCCAGAAAGAATTCAAGACAAAGGCACCTTCCTGGGACTTGTTCCGATCCCTGTGATTCAGCCTCCGCAGTTTGTATAGCTCCTCCTCAGTATCTCTGTCTTTCTCTGTGTCTCTCCCTCCATCTCTCTCCAGGCCAGGCTGGCCTCAAACTTCCTAAGTAGCTGAGGCTGCCCTTGAACTTCTGATCCTCTTGCCGCCACCTCCGAAATGCTAAAAGGACAGGTTTGCTCCACTATATCCAAGCTACGCAGGGCTAGAGACTGAACCAGGGGTCTTGTGTGTGCTAAAGCAAGCTGTCTATCACCTGAGCTGCATCCCTAACCCCATCTTGTTTTCCTCCATGGTCTTTCCAATCTACGCTGAAACTGGTATATGCTAGGCAAACTAAGAGTGCCTGTAGCCCCAGCACTGGCAGAAACAGAGGCGGAGGAACTGAGTTCAAGGCCAGCCTACACTAGCTAGAGAAACGCTATCTCAAGCCTAATCATCCTGTATCCTGCCATCAAGCTTGCAGCAATCCAGGAGCTCAAATGAAATATTGGGGGTTGTCACTACCTTCAGTTCCTTCAGAGGGATTTTCCTGGCACAGTATATACTACATGAGAAAAAAAAAAAAAAAAACAAAAACAAAAACAAAAAAAAAAGCAAAACAAAAACCAAAATAAAGTCTGGTAAAGAGACTTGCCACCAAGACTCTACTCTCAGAGAAAACTGCAATCGTAGGCTTCACTGTCAGAATCTCCCCAGGGCTCAGGAAACTAGACTATGGAGCCCACCCAGCACCCACCTGAGGCCAGAGAGGTCTATTTAAACCAGCAAGTTCTGATGCACCAGACATTTGTAAGATGAACAACCAGGAAATCACAGGAATCAAGAACACGAATTTGCAAAAGTGCCCACCAGCCCACAGGCTGGGACCCACAGGACTGAACTGTGGTCCCAGGAGGACTTTGGTCCCGGCAGGATGTGGTCCCGGCAGGATGTGTTCCAGGCAGGATGTGGTCCCGGCAGAATGCTACACTGTTTAATCTGCTGCAGTTGATAGGTAACTCTGTTTACTGGAGAACAAAATAGAGGCGGAAGCTCTGACTTCGGATGCTTAGGCACGATGACCAGATGGAAGTCTGGCACTACCATGTGCTTTAACCCGGACAGTGTCACTTACAAGGAAGGCAGTATTGCATTTACAGACACAGGCCTGGGAAGTGAAGTGGGGACAGGCGGGGAAAGCGCCACCTGTCCTTGTCACACATCCCCACTCTGTGGAGTGCACAGGTAGGCAACATGAGCAAGCACTGTGCTCTAGGAACTAGCTACACACAGGCTTTCTCTGACCGCCGTTCCCCATTCTGGCCTAGGTTCCAGACACCTGAGAGCGGCAAGATGATCTAGGATAAAAGGCAGGCCTACAAGCCAGGGTTTGCTAGAAGGGCTCTTCTAGATCAATCGAACCCAATTTTGATCATTTTTTCCGTCTTCACCACCACCTGGCAAAAGAACAGCCTTTGGGTACTGACACCTTCCCCTCAGCAAAATGACTGCGGCTACATATTTTTTTTAGCCCCAGCTCAAATACCCACCACATTTTTATAAGCTTCCTCCTCGAATGTGAGCTTCCTCCGGCCAATGAGCGTGACTTTGGAAAACAGGTTCTGTCCCAGGATTTCTTTTAAAAGTACTTTGCCGGTTTCCCCACTGGCGCCCAAAATAAAGACGGATTTATTCTGCATCTTGAAGTCTTCCCGAAGCTTAGGCAGGGCCTCCTTGTCCGCCATGCTGGGGAAACAACACCCACAGGGACTGTGTCAGAGTGCTAAGCGACAATCTACACTGGGGAACAAGGGTTGTTGATCTGTTGGGCAGAAGAGATTCTTCTACACAGTCCCAGCCCAGGGGAAGCGCTGAGTCACGGCGGGGCTCGGGACGAAAGCCAAACCTCAAATGTGCCCAGCTGGATGCGCTCAGGTGTCTTTCTACCCCACCGGGCCTCTTACACGACCACCGTAACCCGGCCCGACTGGACAGGGCTGCAGGGCCGGGCTCCATCCCCTACCCGGGGTTACCTAGGGCCAGCCCCGGACCCCTCGTCCCCACGCTGCAGCAGGAGCATCGAGGCCACCAGCGCGGCTGCCACCGCGCCCAGAGCCCAGGTGCCAGGCATCGCTCCACAGGCGGCCCCGCAGTCTCCCCCTCCCGGCGGGTATCCCCCAAGAGGGCCAGCCAGAGCCTACCCGCCGCGACGTCTTCCGGGTGACAGCGCACGCACGCGGCCCCGCCCCAGTGAGAGCCGGAGCTGAGCGCGGGACCCGCCCCTGCACTGGAGCTGCACCCAGGCGTAGGGGCAGCACCCAGCCCCGAACTGCTCCCTGGGGCTGAGCTGCAGCAGGACGCGGCGGGGCGCTTCATTCACCCCACGCCAGACCTTTTCCTCCAATACCCTCCCTGCATGCTCTCCCTAACCACCTGAGGCCACCCCCTACAGGTTTCAGCTAAAAGGCATCCCGAGGTCCCCCAAAGTGTAATTTCAATCTTGTATTGGAAGGCATCCTCTCAGCCCATGTTGAAAAACGCTCCCCCTCCTCACACTGGGGGTTGAAGCCTGTAGCTCAGTTAGTAGAGTGCTTGCCTAGCACGCATGGAGCCCTGGGTTCCATGCCCAGCACTGGGTCCATAGGATGTGGTGGCACAAGCATGTAAAACTAAGGGTCACAGCTCCCTCAATCTAGAGGTCAAATGAAATGTGCCCAGTCCCAATCTGTTTATTAGATGTGAGACCTGGCCTAGGCTTAGCCAATCAACTGCTTCCACACAGGTTTTTCCACTTTGTGGGAACAATACAAAGATGCAACAAAAGCCAGGGGTGGAACCAGCTAGGCAAGGATAAGGAGTGTGTGGGACGACCGACAGCGTCCTGTGAGCCCCTGCCTTAACTGTGGGCGGAGCTTGTTCTGAGGACTTCCGGTTATTCTGTAGTAAATTCCGTTCTCCATCCACTCCAGTCAGAAGGACTCTGCTGCTTACAGCTTAAAGCCACAGCAACAGGGAGCGCATCCTCACTGAGCTGTCTCAGTGCCAGGCTGCCAGAGGCTCTGCCATTGCCTTCCTGGAGACTGTCATACAAAACGACACCCTCAGATCTTTTCAGGTCACATGGTCTTGGGGATTCGTGTATTCCAGTCCCTTGCGGAGATAATTATTAACTGTACCAAGACCATTCTCTCCTTTCTTTTTCAAAACTGTGATGTAAAGTCCATAAGCTAAAGTTCAGGTCATGATTCGAGACCTTCTTATACCATGGCGAGGTACAAAGCCCAACGCAAGATCTAGAACCCCAGGACGTGCCTCCGTTCTTCTGCTTTGGTGGCCCCTATCCACTGGAAGCCCAGAGCTTTCCAATCTGATTAGAGATTGTTGGAGAATCTCAGGGCTCCTACTTTTGTGTCTTGGGGCTTGAGGGGAATTTGACTTTGTTTCATCTAAGTTTACATGTTTCATATCCAATGTTCTTTATAGGATAAAAAAATTTATAGTGTAAAAAATTCCATGGTTCTTATGCACTTCATGGGCCCCTTCCTTCATCCAAAAAATACATAAACAAAAGAAAAATTAAAAAACAACAACAACGACATACAGCCAGGAGGCCTTTAGTCCCAGCACTCGGGAGGCAGAGGAAGAAAGATCTCTGTGAGTTTGAGGCCAGCCTGGTCTACATATTGAGCTTCAGGACAGTCAGACTACATCCAGCAACCCAGCAGAAAAAGAAAAGCACTTAGGAGCTGTCCAGAGGGATCTTCAGGCAAAAGCACTCTCCTGAAACTTGACAACTGGGGTTCAAGCATCGGACCCCACGTGGTCGAAGGAGAGAACCCAAGGACTTCTTCACTAAACACTCACCCACCCCAATAAATAAATAAATAAATAAATAAATAAATAAATAAATAAATAAATAAATGTAAGAAAAATGGTTTTAGAGTACATACACTTAAAAGTGTACCTTAGACCCACATTCATTTCTGGGGCCCTGGAGCCGTGCCCTGTGACATGAGGGTCAGTCAGCCCTGGAATGTTTCTTTTTAAGTAGCTGTCCTATGGTGCTGTCTCCTCCTCAGGGCATAACATGGTGCCACCTTGGATTTTGCCCGTAGCCATGGCAACTAGAACACAGCAATGCAGTGGTAGGGAAGTCTGTTGTAAAGAAAACATTGGTGGGGCTATTAACATTCCTTAACAGGTGTTTTAAAAAGCCATAAAGCCCTCCTCCCCTTGCTGACCCCAGCTGCAAGGGATCTTAGGAGAATCTAGACTACATTCAGAGTAAAAGGTTAGTCTCAAGAAAGTCCCCATGATGTAACTTCAGGAGGTCACCCCCCATGGTGGGGTGCATCTCTGTGGCGATGCAGCCATTTGGGAGTCACCCACACACTTGCCAGGCACTCTTCACTCATGTTCTGTAAACACCCCCCAACACCTACCAGCAAAAGTATTGGTCTCAGCCAGTGGGACTTTAGTAAAATCTTATCTGACTGTCTTTGGCGTCCTTTGGGGGTGAATTGAAAGACGAAATGAATTATCACAGTTGCATTCTGCTATTCCAGGAGGCTGGACTCACCCACATCCTGCTTGTAAACAGGTCAGGTTGTTTCCAGTCCCTTCTGTTATAAACAAGGGCCTGGACACTTTGCAGCACTCTCCCAGGGCCGGTGCACAGTCCCAGACTCACAAGTCTTCCAAGGTCAGAGGACTCCTCTCCATCCTTTAGGCCCGAGTTCTACGTTGTATCACACACAGCTGAGCATTTGGAGTCTGTTTCGCAGGACCACTTTCAAGATGACTTTGGGATTCAGACCTCACCCAGGAGACTGGAGCAAAGGGAATGTGTGCTCATCTGATTGGGTTACAGAGCAGGCCTCCTCCTCCCCTTCCTTCTCGCCTTCAGTGAGGTGCTGGTGAGCCAGTGCTAACCTGGAGGAGAACAGAGTTGGACACAGAGTCCTCGAGGTCTTCACAAAGCTAAGATGCCTACCTGCCCTGACGCCCCCTCTTCTGCACGGTGCAGGTGTAGGAAAGCAACCTCTGCCATACCAGAGCCACCAACAGCTCAGACAGAATTTCCCGTATTTAAGATCTCTAAACAGTCTTGCCAAGGGATTCTCTTATGAAAGACACACACTGGGACGAGTGATAAAGAATGGGGCACCAGGCCCAGTCACTCTGCACAGGAGGCAAGCTTGTGAATGTTTGGTGCATAAAGCATCACACGCCCCCCCCCCCCCAGGAGCTGGGGCTGGGGCTCCGGCAGCAGAATCTCTATTCAATACTTGTGTGGACGCGCGCACACAAACTAAGCGCAGTGTCACACGCCTGAAGTCCCAGCACTTATGAGGTGGGGACAGGAGGAGCAGAAGTTCAAGGTTATCCTGGGCTACTTAAGAGCCTGATTCCTCTCTCTTTCTTTCTCCCTCTCCCTTTCCCCTCTTCCTTCTCTCTCTCTCTCTCTCTCTCTCTCTCTCTCTCTCTCTCTCCCTCTTTCCCTCTCCCTTCCCTGCTCCCTCTCTGTCCCCAGGTGTTCATAGGGTAGATGGTATCTTTTTCATTAAGGAGCTGAGCCTATGCCACATGATAGGCAGTCAGAGCATCAGGGCTGTAGACACTCGGAGACAAGAGAATGGAAAGACTTAAGAAGGGAATGCTGGAAGACCTGCCTGCCAAGTTCAGGTTTGCCCTGGTGTCTGACCTGGGTGAAGCCTCTTTGTTTACCCAGTCTGTCATTCTCCTTCCTGCAAAATGGAGGTTGTTTCATTATGTGTGATTTTTCTCCAAAGAATAATAGGCTACTAGTATAGAATGCTAGTGTCGGGTTAAGCAAAGACTGCATATTGTTGGAATATCTCTTGAGCAGAGATGCAGAAACTCAGAGAGCTCTGAAAACAGGATGGAGAGGCTAGCTCGTGGAGCTGGTTCCCACCCTGAGGACCTAAGGGTCTTCACTTTAGAAAGTGGTATTTCAATTGCACTTTAACTCTTTCTACTTCAGGTGTTTGAAAGCCCAGTTTAAACTGTCTCGAGCAAAATAGGAAAATGTGCATAACAGCAGAGGGCTGGAACCCAGACCTCTGCTGGCTTAGGCAAGCCCCTTAGCCTTTCTGACGCTGGGTTTCCCATTCATAGGGTTGAATGATGACAGTGGCCTCAGGGCTTCCTCTGGAAAGCATCTATTCACCTGCTTGGAAAGGGAGAATAACCATTAGCAATGCTTTTACCTTTCTTTAGATGCTGAAGCACACGGTGGGGATTTCTGTTCGGCTACTCCAGGGCATCTCTTTAGAAAAACAATGGCAGATGAAACTTTAGAAAATATAAAGCTGCCTGAGCTTGCGCAACTGCCTAGCTCAGGATCAGTAATGATTTTTGTTGTTGTTGTTGTTGTCTTGCTTGCTTGTTTTTCATTTCCAGATGTGGTCATGGGTCTCTCTGTCTGTGCACTGGTATGCCTGAAAGAAGCCCAAACAAGGCATCGGATTCCGTGAGCTGGAGTTACACGCAGTTGTGGACCGAAGCAGTCTGCTCACAGAGCCTCAGGCATGCTTTCTTTGGGTGGGGAATAGGGAGTGAGATAAGGTTTCTCTGTGTAGCCCTGGCTGGACTAGAACTTACTCTGTAGACCAGGCTAACCTTGAATTCACGGAGATCCACCTGCCTCTGCCTCCAGGGTGCTGGGATTAAAGGTGCGTGCCACCACCTGCGTTCTTTTTATTTTTATTTATTTTTATTTTTTTTTCGAGACAGGGTTTCTCTGTGGCTTTGGAGCCTATCCTGGCACTAGCTCTGTAGACCAGGCTGGTCTCGAACTCACAGAGATCCGCCTGCCTCTGCCTCCCGAGTGCTGGGATTAAAGGCGTGCGCCACCATCGCCCGGCCCACCACCTGAATTCTTAACTGTTGAGACATCCCTAGGACTGGCTGCTTTTAAAGCTGCAGAAGGCAGTTTGCTAATCAGTTAAAGGAGAACTTCACTGTGGGAGGGGATGTCCTTGGGGTGTGTTTCCTCATAATATCCCCCAAAGAGACAGTCTTTTGCTTAGGGGGTACATATGGCCACATAGGGAACCAGGTTCCAAGTCTCCTGCTTCAAAAATATAATATCCAGGGGCTGGAGAGATGGCTCAGTGGTTAAGAGCATTGACTGCTTTTCCAGCGGTCCTGAGTTCAATTCCCAGCAACCACATGGTGGCTCACAACCACCTGCAATGAGATCTGGTGCCCTCTTCTGGCCTGTAGGCACGCACAACACTGTATACATAATAAATAATTAAATCCTTTAAATATATCATGCAACAATACACACTCAGCGCTGTTTAGCACTTCATATATTACTGACTTAACACTTGAAGCACCCTTTGAAGAGGGGTAAGACAGAGGACAGAGGACAGAAGGGAAAGAGGGAGGCAGGGAGACAAAACTCATTTTACAGGTTGTACAGGCAGGATGGAGCTGAAGGAGATTCATACAGATTTGAGAAGACCAGAGAAATGGTTGCAAAGTCCATCACAGTTCTGACACGAGACTGCGTAGATTGGCGTTCAAGGAGAAAAGTCAGTTCTCCAGGATCAGCCACGGTGTGTAAGCTTCCCTGCACCTGTATGCAGGAGACATTCACAGTCCAGCCTCAACAGCTCTGGAGTAATTGCAGATACAACCACCAGAGGGCGCCAGAGAAGGCGGAAATGTCACCCAGGTGCTGGAACAAGACTTGTAATCTTTAAAAGGAAGCTTACAGTTGGTTTTCTGAATTGTTAACAAATGGGACAATTATGCGTGTGAGTTTACTGTCTGACATTTTCGGTGTGAGAGGGGTAGTTCCTCAGTAAATAAGCAGGGCCGGAGGGTTCGGGAAGCAAAGGGAAGGTCTGTAAAGCATGCGTGCACTCAGCTGCTTTCCAGGAGCCTGCTGTTAGGTTAAATAGAGAGTCGCAGTACTGTTGAACCTGTTCCACAGAGATGTAAAACTCCATGCTACTTTGGTGCTTTTTATTTGAAATCCCTACACCCTTCACCTACTAGGCTCTTTAGGGAAGTGTGCAATGGTCGAGTCAGGTTAGCGCTTGAGGTTTAGGTGGGGGACCCTGTTTGGTTTGGGTTATACATCCTCACCCCCTCCCTGTAATAATCAATGGTAGGTTATTCCTTCACCCATGGGGCTCTATGCACACACCCCTCTCCAAAAAAAAAAGATACCTAGCAACCACAGGACCCCCTTAAGTCCTACCTACACATGTTTTTTTTTTAAACATATATATTTTTATTCATCCCTAGTAACAAAATTTAAAGTTTCTAATCGGACGTGTTCCCAGTGTGTCCTATGAAGGTCAATCAGGCCTAAACTGGTTTTGGGTGAATCACAATGAGGCACGGCGTGTACTCTGGTCACCTTCCAGGGGGAATCTCTATTTACCATTTTATGCCTAGGAATAATTGGGGGTGCATATGATTAAAACCAGATGCATTCTGGGGAGGAACAAGCACAGTAGAGAAATGATGACGTAACCTATCTAGCAATCAAAACAGAGAGCCACCCAAGCCAGGAATCTTCACGATCAACCACCTCCTTTTCTTGAGCCCTCACCCCCTGTTGGTAGTTTGACTGTAATTGCCCCCCCCCCATAAGCTCATAGGCAGTGGCACTATTAGGAAGTGGTTGTGTCCTTGTGGGAGGAAGTGTGTCACTGTAGGGGTGGGCTTTGAGGTCTCCTATGCTCAAGCTATGGCTAGTTCAGACCTCTTCCTGTTGCCTGTGGATCACGATGTATCAACTCTCAGCTCTTTCTCCAGCACGATGCCTGCATGCTGCTGTGTCCTGCCGTAATGATAATAGACTAAACCTCTGAAACTGTAATTAGATATTTTCTTTTATAAGAGTTGCCATGGTCATGGGGTCTCTTCACAGCAATAGAACCCCTAACTAAGACACCCCCCCTCCCAGTGAAGCCAGAACAATAGCTGGGGACTCTGAGCATGCTCACACACGGGGCCCTCTGTCAATTTTGACAGTGTTACCCCTCTCTGCTCTTTACTCCAAATAAAATTCTCTTGCTGCTTTTTCACGTCTCTCGGTCCTTCTTCACGATTCTTCAGATAAGAGGCCAAGAACCTGCGAACACCAAGCCAAGGCCCTGACTACAGGTAACACACAACACAGAGCCTTTGGAGGAAGATAGCTGGGCTCCGGTTCCTGTCACCCTCCTTATGTCTCGGGTTCTTCATCTTGAATAGCCCTTCCCACACTCGTGCTGGGCAGATTAAATGGAAAACCCGCACAAGAGTGCTTGAAATTATGTCTCAATTATTCTCAGGATTCCAGCTGCGGAGACTATCTACAGGGGAGTGACACCAACCCAACCCATTCATTTTACAGAAGGAGAAGATGAAAGCCTGCCACCTGCTGGCTGTAATAGCTTAGTGACGGTCTTTAAACTTTCAAAGCCTGTACCAGGGAATGAATCCACTGCCGAGCTGTGGGAAGAATTAACTGAGGAGCGTGCACAAAGATCTCTGCAGAACTCACCTCAACGCTTGCCTCTTCTAACTGGGCTATGACTTCAGTGACTTTGCATTGTGGTCTCCACAGTTCCTGACAGAAGGAACCTGCTCCAGCTGGCTGAGGGTTTCAGTCCATCATGACAGGAAGGGACGCCTGTGCAGCTCAGATCATGGTGACTGGGGTGTGTAGCTAGGGCTACCCATATCACAGTGGACCAGAAAGCAGAGGGTAAGGCCAGAGCCACAGTCTGGGCTACAACTTTCAAAGGTTAGTCCCCAGGGACCTCGTTCAGCCAGATGGGTCCCACCTTCTGAAAGGGTCACAGCTTCTCAAGACAATGCCACCTACTGGGGAATGAGGGTCCAAAGCAGGAGCCTGAGGGGGACATTTCAGACTCACTCTAACTTTCATTGGAGCAAGCTATAACCCGGGGAGAAGCTGGCTCAGGAGTTCCATACTTTGTAATCATGTTTTCCATCAAATCAAACCAACAATAAACTGCCAAGTCACCAGCACAAGGGATGCCTCCAATACCTGGGACTCAGAGTTTGTCCTCAACGGAGATGGCGATGTCTACAAACCCACACAGAGTTTGGCTTCATCCTTCCCAATGAGGGGTAGAATCTGAAGGTTGTGAGGTAGACAGAAAGAGCAAGAGATGTGGATTGGCCCTTCAGGCTAAGAAGCCCTGCATGGTCTAAGCTAAGAAGTCACTGTCTTCTCTTCCTTGTAGAAGAGAAATTTGAGGTGGGGGGGGGAGGGGGGCTCACTGTGAGCCCTGGGGTGAGGCTCCCACTAGAACTCCACAAACAGATGAAGATACAAAGAGGAATGGATCCTTGGGCCACAGCTGTGTTACCACCATCTGCACCAGTGCCTGGCGCTTAGCAGGTGCTCAGTAAATATTGAGCAAATACATTCAATTGCTCCTCATAGGAACATAGGGAATGCGCACATCCTTGCAGCCTGGGATGCCAAAACTACAGGTTCGGAGGCAGGAGAACCAGACATTCGAGGTGGTCCTTGACCACTTAGCAAGTTTGAGAGCTGTTCTCTGCAAAACAAACAAAAGCATAAACAAAGCAATCAGGCTGATTGAAATTGACTCTAGAACAAGTTGGTCATATAGAAGTCTAGCAAAGAAAGTTCAGCTGGGTGTAACCAGCAACCGGGAGGCAGAGACGGGTGGATCTGAGTTCGAGGCCAGCCTGGTCTACATAGTGATTTCCAGGATAATTGGGGCTACACAGAGAAGCCTTGTCTTGGGAAAACAAAAACCAAACACAGAAAAGAAGGGAGAGGAGGCGGAAGGAAGGAAGGAAGGAAGGAAGGAAGGAAGGAAGGAAGGAAGGAAGGAAGGAAAGAGGGAGGGAACAAAGAGAAGGAAGGAAGAGAGAGAGAGAGAGAGAGAAAGAAAGAAAGAAAGAAAGAAAGAAAGAAAGAAAGAAAGAAAGAGAAAGAAAGAAAAGCAAGGAGCTTAAGTTTCTGTCATTGGTTACAAAAAATCAGTTTGTTTGACTTTGAAAGTAGAATCTTTTTGTATCTTCTTGCCCTTTTCACTCTGAAGACTCCTTGGTAAAACTCAAGCTCAGCTCTGTGCTCCATGCCCGGAACAGCAAAAACAAACAAATAAGCAAATAAAAAAAAAATGACAACGGCTTTGAAACTGCTGTTTAGGGACAAACACCTGAGTCCAAACGGAGGCAGCTCTGCTTTGATAGGTTCCTCTCGCGAGATCCGACTAACACTGACCAGCGATTCTAACTAGGAACTCGCGATTGAATAATTAACTATAAAAGTGTTTCACCAAAGTGCAGTCAGCGTCTCAGCTTGATAAACACCACCATTTCCCGTTCAAACATCTGAGCTCTTAGAAACCCGCTGCTTGGGTGTCTTTTTTAAAAACCACTTTTATGCAATTTACCATTGAAGAACGAGCAATGAAGGGGGAGAATTCTCGGCACGCAAAGGAGGAAGCAATCAGGATTCCAGCGAGGACAGGAGCACTGCTATCTATCAATAGCCTTTTAAAACCTCCTTTTGAATTTAAAACTAGCCAGCTAACTGGACCACGGAAGCAGAAGGGGATATAGAGTGGGTGGGAGGAAGACGGGAATTTAATGAAGGGGTACCGCAGTAAACCCTTCCCAACGCTAGAGGGCAGTGCAGTGCTAATATTTCTGCAGCCAGGCTGGCGTGACACAATGTTAGCATGCAAAGCTTTAGCGTACTGTTCAGATCATCTTGTTTACACGTCCTTAACAAAATTAATGCCACTAGGGTTTGAGTACTTTTATTATGAAGACATTAAATGTGTACAGAAGTAGCAAGAATCCTCCGTAATATTCCAAACTAGCCCTATCCCACTCCCCCACCCCCCCACCCCCTACTTCCATCCCTGTTAATAAAGTTAAGAAGAATTCATGCCTCTAGCTGCTAAGCGTCTCTATTTCTCTAACTTGTTTTTTTTTTGTCTTTCTGTTTGTGTGTGTGTGTGTGTGTGTTTTGGTTTTTCAAGACAGGATTTCTTTGTGTAGCTTTGCGCCTGTCCTGGCACTAGCTCTGTAGACCAGTATGGCTTTGAACTCACAGAGATCTGCCTGCCTCTGCCTCCTGAGTGCTGGGGTTAAGGACGTGCACCACCACCACCACCCGGCTCTAACTTATTTTTTAAACCTGCCCCAGATGTCATGTTACTCTGTCCCTGTGTGGTTTATTTGTCACCCCTGCAGGGTATGAAAGGTAATGCTTATTTTGTTTCTTTTCGTAAATACAAGCTATATAATAAAACTCCTCATTATCACCTAGCAGCCAAATATATATATATATATATATATATATATATATATATATATATATATATATTTATCATAGTGTCTCAAAACACCCATTTTGGGACTTTGTTTCAGTCAGTAACCAAAGGAGGAGCACTGAATTTGGACACCCCATTCCTGAAGGCTCTAATTTTAATCTAGGATAGACTGGCTTCCCCCGACTTTCATGCCTGTGTACATATTATATAGAATACATAATTTATAAATACTAAATAAACATGCAATAATTTAATTATATCGTCACTGAGCATAGGACATGTCTGTAGATTCTCAGGAAGCACACATAAAATGAAATAATTTAAAAACATTTTAGATGTACTTATTTTATACGTGAGTGTTTTGCTTGCACAGGCTGTGCACCATGTGTGTGCAGTGCCCACAGAGGTGAGAAAAGCGCTTCATCTGCTGTGGAAATGGAGTTACAGATGGCCGTGAGCTAGCATGTGGGTGCAAGGAAGCACATGGGGTCCTCTGGAGGAGCAGTCAGTGCTCTTGACAACAGAACCATCTCTCTCTAGACCACAACCTTTTATCTTTCTAAGACTACACCCCTTAGTTTTTATTTTATTTTATTTTTTCAGGCTTACTTTGTGGCCTGAGGAGCCTGGAACTTGCTGTGTAGACTTGTGACAATCCTGATTCAACTCCTCAAGTGCCGGCACGACACCGTGCTCCGGATGGGCCCCTTAGATCTGACCATTAGGGCATTTGGGTTGCAGCGCTTGGTTTTCCACTTTGTTGCTCTCAACCTGATGGGAACAGCTTTGCAGGGAGAAAGAGCTGTGCTCAGGTCCCACTCACCCTGCCTGGCTTTCCGTCAGTTTGGACCCAGAATTCACTCTTTGTAAATTCTTGGGATATGGAATTATTAGGAGAATTAAGTGCGATCGTGAGTGACAAGCTTGTGGGACAGAATAGTTGCAACATAACCACACACGACTATTATCACCCAAGTAGATTTTCATAATCCTTAGCATTTCTGAGCTAAGGCAACACATGGTCTGTGGGAAGCATGGACATCTGGCTTCATCCTCATCAGCGGTGGAAGGGGTTTTAGCCCAACTTTGCTGTGTCCTTCTCGCGTGCTGTAAAACAACGCCATCTCTGTGCACTACAGTGTAGCCGACTTGAATACAGAAATAAGAGTTCCTAAGCCAATGAGACAGCTCACTGGGTAAAGGCGCTTGCCTCCACAGCTGGTGACCGGAGTTCCATTCCTGAGACCCACACGGTGGAAGGAGAGAGCAGACTCAGGAAAAGTTGACCTTTTGACTTCCACGTGGGTATTGTGGTGCCTGTGTGTGTGTGTGTGTGTACACACACAAGTAAATAAATAAATGCAACAAAAATAAAGAGAGAAATTAGGGTTCTTGCAGAGGACGAAGCTGTCCTACTGTGCTTTACGACGTGAAAGAAACGATTCTGAGTAGAGTCCAGCAAGAGAAGAATTCACAGCCCCATTTTTCTAGCCTCGTCCTAGTGCCCCAGGCAATAACAACAGGAATGGTAACAGCTATGGTATTCTTCCCTGCCCTGCTCAAGATTGCCAGCCCGTAGCTGGTGAACAGAATTCACTGTACATCCGCAGTTCCACCGAATGTCAATCCCACCAAATCCCAGGGCTGTGTGGGGAGCACTCAGCAAATGCTGTTGAACTTGCATAGAGACAGACCCTGGGGGCTGGAGGCCAGCAAGCTCCCTGCTGGGACAGGGAGACTTCCCTGTTTCAGAGAACTGTCCCGAAGCTTCCAAGAGTCCTACCCATCCTGTGGTCTAGACAGATACAGTAGAAAAGAACAGTTTATTTGAGAGTTGAAAGTAGAAAAACGTAATCCAGTTCTCAAGCAGTATGGGCATGGAAGGAAGCGGGCAGCGTAGCTGGTGGGAGCGCAAGATGACTTTATGGACCGGAAATGATCTATTTATAGATTTATTTCTTGCTGAGACAGGGCACCAGGAAGCCCAGGCTCTCTTTGAGCTGCTGGCTCTCCTCCTTCCTCCTTCTACCTGCTAGCTGCTGGGGACACACACACACACACACACACACACACACACACACACACACACATATGTATATATATATATATATATGCCATCACTGTTCGCCCACGCCTATATATGCTAAAACGCTTACTTCAACTTGGATTGTAGAATTCTGTCTCCGATTCTTTTTGATAAAAAAAAATAGCTAAACTTTAAAATGAGCACAGACTTATGATGCTGCATTAATTACATATAATTGAGGAAAAGCTCCCAAATCCCTTTTTGGTGATGATGTAATTTGGCAACTTTTGCTCTGCTAATACAACAAAAGATGCCCACTCGGCCACATTACCCTGGAGAAAACGTGCCACTTTGCAGAGTGGTTGGAAAGTATCTGCTTCAATTGGCTTTCCTCACAGCAAAACAACTGCTTTTGTAACATGCTAAAAATGATGGTTATCAAAATCACAGGACTGAAGAGATCGTGCTTTTGAGAAGTGAAATATGGGGTGGAAGCAAATGAAAGGAAGAGACCAAATCTGCATGACTATGGAGGAGAGAAATGCAGAGAGCGAGAGAGCGAGAGAGAGCGAGAGCGAGAGCGAGAGCGAGAGAGAGAGAGAGAGAGAGAGAACACAAATGAGTGTGTGGCATGTTACGTGTGCGAGGACAGGCAGCACTTTCAGTAACAAGTCTGTTCTTTCTTTCTACCTTGCTGGAGGATGACTCTCCCTTATTTTTGCGGCTGCCCTTCGTGCTCCAGGCTGGCTGACCCATGGGCTGCTGGGTGACTTCCTGTCTCCACTGCCCTTCTTGCTATAAAAATGTTTTGATCAGAGATGTGCACTACCATATCTCATATTTGTTTTATGCAGTCCTGGCTATCTTGGAACTAGCTCTGTAGACCAGGTTGGCCTGGAACTCACAGAGATCCACCCGCCTCTGCCTTCCCAGTGCCACCACTACCTGGTTCATACCTGGCTTTTCACGAAGGCTCCAGATAGCAGAGCTCAGATCATGGGCTTGCATATGTAGCCAGGTGCGTGCCCAGCCCAGGTTCTTCCTTTTCTAACTGATTAAAATCAAAACTAGTCTAATCCAAAGAAAAGAAAAATTATTATCTCTACAACTGGTCAGTTGCCACCTAATGTCTTCCTGTGCAGACCAAATTCCCAAGTCTGAGACTTCAGGGCACATTTCCAAGAGATCCCACCCAGTCTAAGGTGGGATCCAATAAGAGCACACACTCCCTTTCTTGAAGCAGGATGGATGGCCAGGGAGCTGAAGTCCTTCTGTGGTTACGGTTCCAAAGGGAATCAGGTGCTCGTAAGCCATGCTGTCACACAAGTGTTTCCAGACGAGCAAGTCACTTTTGACAATGCAATCGAAGCTCTCGAATGATTATCTATCTTTGAATGACCTGTTCCCAAGTCCCAGAATTTAGGAGTTAAATGAGGCTTTAACCGGTAGCATAGTCTCTAGTGTCTGCAGAGACTGAGCCAGAGCTCTTCGGACTCCGGGGATGTTCCTGCAGATGTAATTGCTGTTCCTGGCTTGCTAGTTAATCCCACAAACTGGCTAACAAAGATTTCTGGGGCCTTTCCTGGAAGCAAATGTGAATCTGACATCCTGTATAGTTCCCGCAAATGGTGCTGTTATTGAAAGCCATTATACCTAGAACCAAACTCCTGGCTCCCGATTCTCTGCTGGCCTTGGGTAAGTCCCTTTCCTAGCTGAGGTGCTGTTCCTTCACTGCAATTTGAAGCTAATGATTCTTAGAATTCTCAGAGGGAATCACAAGACCCAGTGAGCAGATACTCTACAGCAAACAGTGTTTCTAAAGTGGCAGGTCTCATCTCAAGTCTGCGGTATTAAGGAGTACGAAAAGTGATGTAGACCAAGAGTTTGGGGGTGGCGCAGTGGCAGAATGCTTAGCTAGCATGCCCAGGGCCCTGGGTTTGATCCCAAACTCTGAAAGAAAACCTTAGAGTTTGTGTAAACAGTTATTCTATGGGAAGGTCGGTAGAGATTGCTTTTCAGTCAGTAGCAGGTAACGATCTTTTCCCTTGGAGATGATGTGTCTCAGCGTAACCCTGGTTGTCCCGGAACTTGCTCCACTGATCAGGCTGGACTTAAACTCAGAGATCTGCCTGCAGCTGCCTCCTGAGTGCTTGGGTTGAAGATGTGTGCCACCCTTGCTGTAGCAGAAAATACTAACCGAGAGGGGTCAGAACTTCAGCCCTGGAGTCTATCAAACTTCAGCATCCTTGTAAACTGAGTCAAGACATAAATGAAGCTGTTAGGAAAGCAACTGGTGCCGCATTATGAAGAGCTGGAAAACTGCCTGTGGCTACATGACCTAAAAGGTCTACAGCATCAAATTCTTTTGACACCGACAAGCCACATTTCCTAGAAATAGATCCAGCTTCCAAGGACCTTGATTCTCCAGAGTCTCCTGACCTTAGTGTCAGCTCACCCCCTGCCCCCCAAAGTCAGCATACCACACCAACAAGCTGCAGGGCAGTTCTCTGGTGTTTGAACGGTGTGGTTTCCTATGCTATAGCATACAGCACACACTGACTCTCTCACACGGCTTTCACGCCAGGAATGATCAGAGCTGGCAGCCAAGCAGGAACTATGAAGGAAGGAAGCTGATGATTAACACACCCACAGAAAAGGGGAGAGGTGTGTGGAAGAAAGAGGGTGTTGGGTCTCCAGAACTGGGGTTCTGGGCGTTGTGAGGCGGCCAGCATGGGTGCTGAGAATCAAACACAGGTCCTCTGCAAGAGCAGCCAACGCTCATGATCACTGAGTCTCAGAGGTTGGGGTTTTAAGTATGTCATTGTTGGGTCCGTGCAAATGCTCTTGCTGCTAAGTGTGTAATGAAAATTTCTGAACTGCTACCAGCTTCAAACAATAGTCTCTGAAGGTGAGAGGAGTCACTATGTTAACCTGCTGTGGGCCTTAGTTTACATTAAAGAGTCAGTATTGTGCGCGTGCGTGTCTTTGTGTTTGTGTGTCTGTGTTCTCACACAGTCAGTAGAGCATGAGACTTAATCTCAGGGTCGTGGGTTCGATTCCCACATTGGGCGCCATTTGTAGTGGAAAGGCGAGCAGGCCTGCTTTTCATCCCGCCCAAGTGGAATAGGAAAAAAAATTTTTTTTTTTACAGGAGAAAATTTTCCTAAGAACAGACTAGGTGTTGAAACCATTAGAACCCAGAGTTGAGCTTCTAGCCTGGAAGTCATGGTTGCCTCTCTTGGAGAGTACATCCAAGGTTGTCTGAAGGCCTGTTACAGGCAGTGACATGCACTTAAAAAGCAGATGGTTAAGGACTGTGGTGATGACTCCCTGGGTAAAGTACCTGCCGATTGCACGTAAGGACCCGAGTTTGGGTCCCCATCAACCATGTAAAAAGCCGAGTGTGGCAGGGCATGCCTGCAACCCCAGGTCAAATACAGGTAGATCCTGGGGAGGCTCCCTGGAAGCTGCTGTAGCCCAAACACTGAACTCCCATGTTCAGTAAGAGTCTGTCTCAGCTGGGTGGTGGTGGCGCACGCCTTTAATCCCAGCACTCGGAAGGCAGAGGCAGGCTGATCTCAGCCTGGTCTACAAGAGCTAGTTCCGGGACAGGGTCCAAAGTTACAGAGAGACCCTGTCTCAAGAAACAAAACAAAATAGAACAAACAAACAGAAAAAACAAGAAGTCTCTCTCTGCAAGTGAAATGGAAAGCAATAAAGGGAGACATGCATGCACACAGCATTGCTGTCTGGCCTGCACACACATGCATGGGCGTGAGTGCTGCCATGCACATACATACAATGGATAGTAGTGAAGAAATTTGACCTAGGGGCTGGAGAGATGGCTCAGTGGTTAAGAGCATTGCCTGCTCTTCCAAAGGTCCTGAGTTCATTTCCCAGCAACCACATGGTGGCTTACAACTATCTGTAAAGAGGTCTGGCTCCCTCTTCTGGCCTTCAGGCATACACACAGACAGAATATTGTATACATAATAAATAAATAAATATTAAAAAAAAAGAAATTTGACCTAGGTTTTATGCTTGACTTTATCATACAAAACCACGTAGATAGCACAGGCATTTAGGGGCTGGTAGGATTTGGGTCAGTATTTCACTGGAAAAATACTGGTTCCACGGATTATGTTTAAAATACCTGGAGATTTATAGAGGACCCCGCAGAGGTGCCCTGTGAGTGATGGATAAACAAGCAGTGGGTTCCTGGTTAGCCTCCCCACACCCACACCCACGTGTCCTAGCTCTGGCTTTAGGACACCCAGAAAGGTAGAATAACAAGTGAGAACACAGAAGGTCTGCCCTTTCCAGCCACATGGCCTGGGGTCATCAGATCGAGATCTCCCCCTTCTCTGATTCACTTGAAATGAGAGCTGGCGTGGACATAGCAGCTCTCCCTTCCCATCAGTACCAGAGGTGGCTTGAATAGTGACTCAAGGACAAGACCCTTGAGATCCAACCCACTGGTGTGGGACAATTCTGTATTCTGCCAGTTATGTTTTAAATAAACACCGATTGGTCAGTAGCCAGGCAGGAAGCATAGGTGGAACAACCAGACAGGAAGTAGAGGTGGGACAATGAGAACAGGAGTATTCTGGGAAGAAGGAAGCTCTTTCCCCAGTCCTGCCAAGGTCACCGAAGAAGCAGGATGTGACTTGTTCCACTGAAAAAGGTACTGAGCCATGTGGCTAACGTTGAAAAGAATAATGAGTTAATATAAGCTACAAGAGCTAATACGAAGCCTGAGCTAATGGGCCAATCAGTTTAAAATCTTATGGAGACCTCTGTGTGATTTTTTTGGGGACTTGCCTGCTGTGGGAACTGGGCAGGACAAAAACCCCAAGAAGCAGTACCTCATGTTACAACCCACTCTACACCAGGCAAGCTCAGTCAGTGAAAATCACCATCTCTCCCTCCATAGGTATAGATTATACTGGGGTCTCCCACACTCAGCAGGCTAGCAACAACTCCAAAGGGAAATTGCTAAGGTTCCCCCTTATGTTCTGATCAGGGATTTGGGATGGCCATACTTTGTCTGGGTTGAGAAAGCCGAGACCCTTACTCCATGCTATAGATGGAGCCAATAAAGGAGGTGGTATATAGGACAGAAGATGGTTTTAGGTCCTGGTTCTAATTGTGGCAGTGAGGAAGACTGACCCACGCTCTTTCTCCCAGATACTTAGTGCTCTGTATGCCCTACTTCTATATGTTGCATGCCGCTGTCTGCGGGGATGCAACTCCGAGGTAAGACACACAAGGTGGTACCCAGTCATCAGAGTAAGAAGAGATGCTGTGGTGGGACTATTGCTAAGCAACAGGTCACAGATACAGAAGCTTCATTCAAGACTGATGAACCCAGAGTTCTGGCTTTGGGCCTTAGCTCATGGTCACTGGCACAATTCTAGCAGGCTGGGTAGCCTAGGTGAGATTCTTAAGACTTGATGCCAGCAGAGAGGACCCAAACTTGCAAAGCGACAGCTTGCAGTTGATTGTCCTTATTTGCTTCCTTGAGACCACAGAACACAGACCAAGACGAAGAAAACCACTAAAATAAAATGGCTTTCAAAGCAGGAATTCCCTCCAAATACAGAAAGTCAGTGGAGGTCAAGGTCAATGAGTTGTGGTTGCTTGCAACCACAAAATACTTTTAGGAAACCAAACAGGACTGCAGTCTCTCTTTCTGATTAGGCTGTGTCAAGATACGGATGAGCACCCCATAGCTGCCCAACCCCTGGGACCTTCTCCATGGATTACCCTGTTCATCCCAGAATAAAACTGGAAACAGAGTAGAAAATGAGACCAAATTCTCTTTGGATTCTGCGCTATCTTGGTTTCCAGTCCGCACTAGGCCTTTCTCCAGCCTAAGAAATTGCCTTGCTTTGGGTCAGCTTCCCTCCTGCTTGTGTTGGCTAACACTGCTCATCAGACAAGACCTAGAGGTAGTATCAATTGTACGTCCCTCCAGACACATCTGCGAGGAAGTTTCTAGATTGTGGTAGCTGGGATAGAAAGATCCCACAGGAGCTGGAGTTCTAGAATGAACAAAACAGAGACAGCAAGCTGAGCACCACTGTTCATCCGTCCACTTCCTGACTGTGGATGTCATGTGAACAGTCACCTCACCTTCCTGCCACCATGCCTTCCCTGCCTTAATTGACTGTACCCTCAAAGTGTGAGCCCAAACAAACCTTCCTCTTGAAGCTGTCCTTTGCAGGTTCTTTGTCGTGGCATCGAGGGGAGCAACTGGCTGATACACCATTGGCTGCAGTCTCCTTAGTATGTGTTGCAATGACAGTTTGATCTACAGTCTCTAGCTCCTTCTGGGCTGGACACTAGGTACCTTGCTGACCACGGTGCACCCCATTTGATGGGCCTTGTGGCTCCCTGGACCAGTGTTCTCAATGCAATGGGCTTCCGTGCAGCTAGCTCACTGCCTCGAGGGCTACCTCCTCGTAGGTTTGTCTTGCCTTACTGCTCTTGCCGTGGGCTGTTGTAGCCTTTTGATGGAGGCCTTAAGTTAACAAGCTCATTTCACACCTACAACTAAGACATCCCTTCCTCCCGTTCCCATTGCAAATGAAGGCAATTTCATCCCTATCACTCTAAGATCCCTGGTGTCCAAAAGCCCAGATACCAATTAGCCTCCATTGGAGATTAATAAACAATACAATAATGACAGATAAAAAGACTAATTCCTTGCCAGAAGAATCGCTTTAATTAATTTAATCCTGGCTGAAAGATCAGCTGTGCCCAGGCCTGCTCACCAGCAGGGCCATTTATCCCAGTCTGTCCTGGCCCCCCGAAAGCCAGGGTGTGTCTGGGAGCCTGCACTTGCGCGACAATGAGAAGCAGATTGTACTGTCAGGCTTCATTAAAGGTGATCATTAGCATTCGGCTCTGAAGACCCGGCAGCGGCTCTCAGCTCTTCGCTGATTCTTTTCTGCTGCATTGTGAACTTTGGTTCAGCTGTGAGACATAAAAATTCTCTCTGGACTCCCGGGAGGCAAAGGATAGCTACATTTGACGCCTGTCCTTCTGCAGCTTAAAGCACAAATCTTCAGGGACGTGGCGTCCCAAGACTCTTATTTAAAAAACCAGTCGTGCGCAGCAGCCTATCTCTCGGATATTTTAAAGGAACGGAATTTTGGCCTCGGCTGCCGCAATGCCCTTCCAGGAGCCTATTCTGTCGGTGTGCTGCACTGGTGAAAAGGCCCCAAAGTGGCAAACAGGAATGCACCACCACAGTGGGAAACGGAGCCAAAGGCTCCGAAGAGGAACAGGGACGGCGCACAGGATTTAACGTCAACAACCCAAAGCCCAGTTTCCATGGGCTTCAGACTTCACATAAACTGCAGTCAGTATTTGAATTTCCTTCTCTCCGTGTCTCTGTCTGCCTCTTCCCACCTCCCCTTCCCCCGCCAGTGACTTTTAACTACTTTCTATATTCTGAATCGTTTTTATTCTTAGGTCATCGTGTGCAAAGAGAACTTGATTATCCCTGAGCAGAGCAACAGCTCCACCCCTCTGTCTCATGTCCGACAATCAGGCCATCCCCGCTGGGCACGGCTCTGCCACCTTCTTTTCTAGTCATTCTATTGAAAGATTTTTGAGGTGGGGTATTTATTTTGGTTTGAATTCTTTTGAATTTTCAACATCTTGTTTCGTATTCCACTTGGTACCAGGCCACACGGCTCACCTTTTGAAATGAGGTCTCACAAATCAATCAACCCTGGCAATGACCAGCCTTCCCTCCCATCCTCTCTCCCTCCTCTTTTTTCTTGTTTCATCCTCATCATCCACTTCTCTCCTCCTCCCTCTAGCCCTTTCTTCCTTTCTTCTTTCTTTCCTCTTTTTCCCATTCTTTTCTCCTCCCCCTCCCCCCTCTTTCTTTCTTTCTTTCTTTCTTTCTTTCTTTCTTTCTTTCTTTCTTTCCTTTCCTCCCTCCCTTCCTTTTCTTTCTTTCCCTCCCTCCCTTCCTCCCTCTCTCCCTCCTTCCTTCCTCCCTTCTTCCCTCCCTCCCTCCTTCCCTCCTTCCCTCATCTGTCTTTCCACCTTGTCATCGTTCAGATTATCAAGCCATGTGTCAGAAGATAAATTTAAGATAGGAAACACTAACTGAACTTATGTCCATCCCTGCAGGCCACTCTCTGACTCCTTCTGCTCCAGTCAGAAGCAACTGGCAGACTCCTCTGAGCCCTGCTGTTGGAGGGGATGACACAGGGGGATCCCAAAGGCCTGGGCAGTTCAAGAGGCTGTGGGTGAAGTTGGCATGGTTGAAAGGGTGATTCAGGACCACAACCCACTCTACCCAGGGCAATAGTACCTTAATTTACTTTGTATATTGTGCCTTGGAAAAGGGAATCTGATGCTAAATATTCTCTTAGATTTCTAATAATTTTGTAAACTAGACTTTCTGAGATTCCATGAATTTTCCCACCAGACAGAAATATGAGTCTCAAAAATCAGATATCCACAGGGAATTGCAAACGTCTTTGTTTGCTGGACCTTCTGTGAATTATGGAAGACCCTGTATCGCAGTAATGTAGAAGGAGCTGCGGTGGGCTTCGTTCCTGCCCAGCTCCACACGGCTAGCTTTACCCGAAATAATTACACAGACACTGTATTCTTTTAAACACTGCTTGGCCCATTAGTTTTAACCTCTTATTGGCTAGCCCTTACATATTGATCCAATCCATTTCTAATATTCTGTGTAGCACCACGAGTTGGCTTACCAGGAAAGATCTTAACCTGCATCTGTCTGGAGTAGGACAATCATGGCGACTGCCTGACTTGGCTTCTTTCCCCCAGCATTTTGTTTTGTCTACTCCGCCTATCTAAGCTGCTGTCCTATCAAAAGGGCCAAGGCAGTTTCTTTATTTAACCAATGAAATCAACACAAAACAGAAGACTCCCACATCATAATTTTGTAAACTAGACTTTCTGAGATTCCATGAGAATTTTCTCACCAGACAGAAATATGAGTCTCAAAAATCAGATATCCACAGGGAATTGCAAACGTCTTTGTCTGCCGGACCTTCTGTGAACCATGGAGGACCCTGTATTGCAGTAATGTGTCAGTGAGGACCAAGGATGGATCAGAAGCTTCCTCCATGGCAGTTGCCATTGGGCCCATGCATGTGCATCCCATGCTCACTTCCAGATGCAGGAACTCTTTTCCAGATCTGTTCTGCTACCCCCAGACTCCCTGCAGTGGGCATCGCCACCCTCAGCTGTTCATTTGTTTCTTCTCTTGTAGCCTGGGCAAGAGGATAACTTTGCTAGTTCCAGGCTCAGTGAGAGACCCTTTCTCAAACAATAGGTTATTGAAGAAAACACCTGACATCATCCTCAGGCCTCCATACGAATGCACCTGTTTGTGCACATGCACCCCCACCACCCTGCGCTTGCGCATACACGCATACACACAAATATCATAAGGCAATCCACTTCCTGCCTCTCTGTCAAGTCCCCTGATGACATCATGTCCAATGTCTGAGAAGGTTTATAGCACCTGAGACAAATCTCTCGGCCATGGTGTAAGAATGAAAGCATTAGATTGTTAGTGAGTGAAAATGAGGACGTGATTGCTCCTGGGTGTGGTTAAGGAGAGGTTTTTATTGAAGAGATGAGGGAGAGAATAGTCAGAGACATCTGGAAGAGTCTAGACTGAACTGAGCCAGAAGAATAGACCAGGCTGTGAGAAGAGAGGGGGAGGGGGAGTGTGAAAGGGAGAGGGAGGAAGAGAGGGTGGCTGGGGTTATATAAGAGAAACTGGGGGAAGCTCAGGGGCTGGAGAGGTTTAGCGTGGAGGGGTGAGATGGGCTGGGAGGAACCTGAACTCTGTAGCAGGTACTTGTAATGCTGAGAGACCCTGGTGGCCCTCAAATCTGACACGTTTAACGGGTACTTCAGCTGGTCTTCTGTCCTGGGTTTCACTGAGACCTAACAGTTACAAGCTGGTGGGCGATAGTTATCACATACCTGTGCCTAGAGGTGGACCCATCCCCCAGCTACTTCTTTTCAGTGCCACCCAGTTGCTCCCCACTTTTAGTGAGCCAGAAAACCAGACTATGGTTCTCTGACACCAACTATCCGTCTCTATGCACCTTGATTCTAGCTCATTTTTCACTATCAAAAGAAGTCAGTTTATAACTGAGAAATACAAACACATACCTGTTTACACAATACACACACATGTATACATATACACACATTCACATAACCATTTTCACTTACATATGCGCTTATGTATGTATTTACACATTTTCTCACAAATATATGTTTGCACACATGCATACACATGTACCCACATAAACATGCACACACACACATGCTCAGACACATGCATACATAGAATTCATACATCTACTTTCTCTCAGATACAAATTCACCTTCTTACACATGTGCATGAATACACATGCATACACATATGCTCACACATGCACACACACATGCACATATGCGTGTGCATGCACATACATGCACACACACACAGATCCTTTATAGAAACAGCTCTCTCTCTCTCTGAATTGCTCTGACTCTTTGGACTTGCGACTTAACAGCCCCCAGAGCCACAATATGCAGGAAACCAAAGTGCAGCCACTAAGAGCATGAGTGGATTTTCTTGGGAAGCTGCAGCCTCCATTGTAGGCCTGTTTTGAGGATCACAGGGAGAATGTATGTGGCGGTGCTTTGAACACTCAGAGTGCCCCACAAATGCTCATTATCTTACCACACTCCAAGCACAGCAGACAACTCTCCCCCAAACAGCTCCGCTCCAGTGCAGCGTCTCTGGAAAGGCAAGCCTTGCGCTCCACAGCCTTTCTCGTGGTTGGAATTCAGCGATTTCTGTGGTGGTTTTTGTTGTTGCACTGTTAGTGTGCTTTCCCCCAGGACCTCCTTAGGCCTGTATCTGTCTGTCTACACTATATGGCGAGAGCCAGCAGAGCGCACACTTTGCTAGGGACGTTTGCGGTCATCGTTGTGGTAATTAATCCACCACAAATTCCTCAAAGAAGCCCCTGTGCTGTGCTGTGCCTCGGGTGAAGGGTACTTCTGCCCGGTCCAGGCAGATTCTGAAAACAGCTCCTTTGAGAGCACGCACAGTGTGTTTCCAAGGCTACCAGGCCATCACTCTGTATGCTAACTTAAATTTTCTTTTAATGTAGACTGGTATAAATATGTTATGAGGGTCTTCTTAAATGTAACAACCTCAGTGGGACCAATCTGCTACGAGGCAGTGCAAGGACCTCAGTGTGCCTGATTGCCTGGTACAGAGGGTAGAACAGGATCAGGATGCTATGGCCCCTTCAGGTGCTCATATTTTATCTGTGGTTCTTTATTCTGAGACACTCGGAAGAGTAAATGTGCTGCACCTAGGAGACAACCACGGAAATGAGCCTGAGGGTCCCCTAAGTGCACTCCGTCACCCTCATCCCAGCGGGAAAGAACTCCCCCCCCCGCCCCCCATGGCATGGAGCTGTTTCTCAACAGCTTATGAAGCAGAAAGTTCAGTTACAGTTCATAAATGATAGAATTGGGACTTAGAGTGAATGGTGAAGGAACCTTCCCTTTCTAAAGATTCTTAGTTTTTAAGTTTTGATTTGTGTGTGTGTGTGCATGTGTGTGTGTGTGTGTGTGTGTGTGTGTGTGTGTGTGTGTTTGCCGCATGTATGCAGGGTCCTGCAGAAGCCAGAAAAGTACATCAGATCCCACCAGTCTGGAGTTACAGGTGGTTGTGAGCCTCCTGACATAGGTTTCAGAATCAAACTCAGGTCCTCTGCAAGAGCAGCAAGTGCTCTTAACTAACTGAACCATCTCCAGCCCCCCACCCCTGGTTTTTCAAGACAGGGTTCCTTAGCTGTTCTGGAACTTGCTCTGTAGACCAGGTTGGCCTTGAACTCACAGAGATCTGCTTGCCTCTCCCCTCCCAGTCATCAGATTAAAGGTGTGCACCACCACCGCCCAACCAATAGGGGCCATTCCTATTCAAACCACTGAACTATAAAACTGAACTAAGAGGAATTATAATGCATTTTATACATAATAAAGATGACGAGGAACATAATAAATTAATAAATTCTTATAAATCTAAATAAATCAGTAACAAACAATGGGATTACAGACGTAAAAAAGCATCCATAACAAAGGAAAGGTAGACCAGGCGGACTTTCATCCAGGTTCTACCTGAGTTAACATCAATGATCCTCAAACCTTTGCCATAAAACAGAAATGTACAGATACCACCAAACTCATAGTATGAAGCCTGATACCCAAACCAGGTTAAGAGACCAAAGAGATGCTAGAGCGATATCCTTAGTGAGTGTAGGAAGGAGTGCCAGTCTTCGCCAGTTGAATTCCACAGCAGAGAAAAGAGATAACACCGCCACCCAGCTGTTTCACTCTGTGGATGCAAGGATGGTTCAACAAACATGAACTCTGTCAGGAAGAAAATCAAGAATAAAAAATCACACTATCAACTCAAGAGAAGCAGAAAGAAAAGTCCTGGAGAAGATTTGATATCCTTTTATAATAATTCTGAATACACTAGGTGCAGAAAGATGAACCACCAACATTATGAAAGCTACACATAAGAAAGTAGCATCATACTTAATGGGGGAACACAAAAACACAGCTTTCAAGCTCCGGAAGAGGGCTATAGTACTTCATATTCAATACAACATACGAAGTTTTAGGCAGAGCAATCAGGCAGGAGAAATGGTAGAGATGCAGATCAGAAAAGGATGGTGCTAAACCGTCTTTGTTTACTGAGGATGCATGTCCATGCCCAGGAAATTGAAGAGACCTACCATGAGACTTCTAGAATCTATCACCAAATTCAGCAAATTGTATAAAGTCAGCATGAAATGAGTAGCTTTCCTATGCATCAATAATGAAGTTACTGAGAAAGAAATCAGGAAAATGGTCCCAGTCACAACAGGAAAAAACTACCTGGGAATAGAACTACAGAGGTAATAAACTTCTCCACAATAAAAATTACAGGCCACAGGAGAAAGAAAAAGATACCAGAGTAGGAAAAGACTCCAATATTCATAATAAGGGAGATCAAGAGCATTATAATGCCTATACTACTGAAAGCAATTGACAAGCTCAATGCAATTTCCATCAAAATATCAATAACATTCTTCACAGAATTCATATATACATATAATATTATATATATTCACAGATGAACACTAAATGCCTTGGCTTCATAAAACCAGGCTGCAGGAAAATCTGCAGGGCATTTTCATAATTAATACTTGATGGGAGAGAGTCCAGCCCATTGTGGGTGGTGCCTAGGTTCTCTCCAGCACACACCCTCATCCAGTTCACTGTTCACCACTACAAACCAGGACGTCCAGGTTTATTATGTTTCTTGCTTTCAAGCTTTGTTTTTATTTTATGTGTCTGGATGTTCTGCCCACATTCATGTCCATGCGCCATGTGCATGCCTGGTATCTACAGAGGCCAGAAGAAGGCGTCAAAGCCTCTGAAACTGAGTGACAGATGGTTGTAAGCCACCACATGTGCGCTGGGATTCAAACCCAGGTCCTTTGGAAGAGCGGACAGTGCCCTTAGCCACTGAGCTGTCTCTCCAGCCCTGTATTTCCTTTTCTAATGTTATTAACATTTGCATCTGGCTGTGTTCAAAAGATAGCTCTTCAAGGAACTCAGGACCGCGAGGGGTGCACCTACACACTGAGACAATGGGGATGTTCTATCGGGAACTCACCAAGGCCAGCTGGCCTGGGTCTGAAAAAGCCCGGGTTAAAACCGGTCTCGCTGAACATAGCAGACAATGAGGACTACTGAGACCTCAAGAACAATGGCAATGGGTTTTGATCCTACTGCACCTATTGGCTTTGTGGGAGCCTAGGCAGTTTGGATGCTCACCTTACTAGACCTGGATGGAGGTGGGTGGTCCTTGGACTTCCCACAGGGCAGGGAACCCTGATTGCTCTTTGGGCTGACGAGGGAGGGGAACTTGAATGGGGGAGGGGGAGGGAAAGGGGAGGTGGCGGTGGGGAAGAGACAGAAATCTTTAATAAAAAAAAAAAAAAGATAGCTCTTCCATCCCAGCTTCTAGGCTTGCTGTTTGCTTAGGAAGATCTCATATAAAATTTATTTTTAATTTTCAAAATTAAATTTATTTATTTCAAATCTTTTTGGGGGTAGACACGAGGTCAGAGAGCAATTTCTGGAAACTGGCTCCTCAGACTTGGCAGCACGTACTTTTCCTTGCTCAGCCACCTCACCTGGCCCCAGAATTTCCATTTTTATTTAGAATTACAAATAACAATGATATTTATTAATTTTTGTGGGTTTTGCTTTGTTTTCTTGAGGTAGCACCATCCCACAGTGTACACATCAATCCTTCCATCCTGAAACTCACTGTATAGCCGGGGCTGTTTTGAACTCACTGCAATCTCTCTTCTCCAGACTCCTGGGTTCTGGGGCTGGGGTGTGTTCCATCAAGCATTCATATGTTTTCACTTAGAGTAGTAAGATCTGAATATTTTAAATGTGTGTGTACATGTATGTGCACATGTGCCGCACATACCTGCAGAGGCCAGGACGGAGGTCAGATCCCAGGAAGCTGGAGGGACTTGCAGCTTCCAAGCTGCCTGGTGTAGATACAGAGTCCTAAACATGGCTACTTGGCCTTTTTATTTATTTATTTTCCTGTCTTGGTTGGCTGTTGCTGACTAATTTTTTTTAATGATTTGTTTGTTTTTATTTTATGTGCAGTGGTGTTTTGTCTACATGCATGTCTGTGTGAGAGTGTTGGATTCCCCTGAAACTAGAAATGCAGATAGTTGTGAGCGGCCATGTGGGTTCTGGGAATTGAACCCCGAGTCCTCTGGAAGAGCAGCCTGTGCTCTCAACTACTGGGTCATCATCTCTCCAGCCCTGCCTTTTTTTTTTTTAAAAGTTGAAAAAATCAGATTCTTTACATTTAAGTTTCTAATTTGAATATAAAAAGACATGTTCCACTTTCTTTCATTGCTAGCACTGATGTTGCCGTCTGAATTTTATACGTTGGCATCAATAGGACACAAAGGATCAAAGGATTGTGTTAGCAAGTCCAATCAAAGACTCAGTCACTATTTACCTTCATGAAGTTGTTTTTTTTTTTTTTTTGCTTTTATTATTTTCTTGTCTGTGAAAGTAGGTACCAGCCTTTGTCACCTATACCACAGATACTTAAGGCCATTCTAAAATTTATAAATTCTAAAATATGGCGATATTTGCTATTCTTCATGTGTTTTCATATATAGGACATCTATTTCTTTAGCAATACATAGATGTGATACCAGACTACAAAATGCCTTTCTACTCCCCACTCAGAAGACAGGAGTGTTCTACTAAACATAGAGTCCCAGCGTTGGGTTGGGGGTATGGCAAAGGGTAAGGCGCTTGCCTAACCGGTAAGGCACTGGGTTTTATCCCCAGCACTGTTTAAAAAGTGTTTTCAAAGCCCCAGCCAGCTAATTGAGAGGAACTATAGAGAACAAATGATCCTGGAGAACAATGCAGGGGCAAAGCTGTCTTCCCAAATCCCCAGGTTAAACAGACTTAAGCAGCCTCCACAGCAGCAGGCCTTCCTGGGAGGAGTCTAAGAGGATCACCCCCCAGGGAAGGCTGGGTAAAGGGTGAAAGGTTAACAGGCCAATCCCAGGACAAGGTGTCAGGCCAAAGTAGGTATTTAGAACATTTGCTGAAGGACTTAGTCTCGGGAGCTCTTTACTTCCAACAGCAGAAGTATTTAGTGGACAAGAAGGCCTATTGTGTGGAGGAATTCAAGAAATCTAGTTGGGTCCTGTCTTCTCCAAAGGAACCAAGAAGGTAAAAATCTTCTCATTTTATGTTACTGCAGACACAGAGTGCCCACACTCATTTTGTATTCTATGATTGCCTCCTAATTTTCACTAGAAGTTACTCTTCTGCCCACAAACCAGAATGGCTGAGACGTCCCCACGGCAGCTGGTCCCCTGCCACCTCACACTTCTAATATGACTTTTAAGTTTACAGGAAAATGAGTTTTCCAGCGAAGCCTAAGTCTGGGGTAAAAGGAGGAAGAGGCGGACAGATTTAGAGGCTAGGGAGAAGAAACGTCATAGGACACTTGTCCTCCCAAACCCCAAAGTCAGAATGGTGTTCTTCCTTTAAGGTACAAAGCCTCAGACACCAGATGTTAGCAAGGCTTCATTCAAAGATGGAACTCTGTGGCAACTATATCACAGAGCAGACAGGAGGGAGACAAAAGCATTTTAAGACTTATTTCAAACCATGTTTGTGTGTGTGCATAAATGTGGAGGCAGAGTTTTTTGTTGGGACCACCAGCCTCACAATAAATGCACAGAGACTTAACATTAATTATAAATGCTCAACCAGTAGCTTAGGCTTATCTCTAGCCAGCTCTTACAACTTAAATCAACCCACTTCTGTTTGTCTTTGTGCTACCCAGAGGCTCATTTACTGTTGTCTGAGGTTTTCTGTCCCAACTGATTCTGCAACCATTAAGTCCCAAAGAATCACACAGAGGTCTACATTAGTTATAAACTTATCGGCTCATTAGCTCAGGCTTCTTATTAACTCTTATAACTTATATTAGCCCATTATTCTTGTCTGTGTTAGCCATGTGGCTTGGTTCTTTTTCAGAGAGGCAGTCATATCTTGCTTGCTCTGTGGCTGGGTCACGACTGCACAATAAGCTTTCCTCTTCCCAGAATTCTCCTTGTTCTCATCACCCCCTGCCACTACTTCCTGCCAGGTTGTCCCATCTATACTTCCTGCCTGGCTACTAGCAAATCAGCATTTTAAAAATACAATTGATAGGGTACAAACCATTGTCCCACAGCAGTTTACCTCATCTACGTACTTCCCATCTTGCTCCTTCTGTGTCTCATAGTGTCTCCCCAGACTCCACCCTTCTTTTCCCCAGCATTCTCTCTGTCCTGAAAATCCTGCCAACTGTCAGCCAATCAGCTTTTTATTAACAATGAGAGTAACACATTTTCATAGTGTATGGAAGGATTATTTCACAGTACAGATGAGTGTGAGTATTAAATAAAAGTGAAGTGCTCACAGAGGCCAGAAGAGAGTAGCGGGTCCCATGGAGGTAGAATTCCTGATGGTTGTGAACTGCCTCATATGGGGACTGAGAACCGAACTTGGGTCCTCTGCAAGAGCAGCAAGTAGTGGTCTTTACCATTGAGCCATCTCCCCTGACCATCAAAGGCATTTTTAAAGGAATTTGTATAAGACACTGAAAAGTTCCATGTTGATTTTTTTCTAGCGTCCAAATTCTTGTATGAGCTTTCTGAATCCTGTGGGGTGGCATCGATAGGATATGAAGGACCACCTTGGCAAATCCATCAAATATGTGTTTATGTTCATTTTCCAACAATAGACTAAACACAGGCTAACCCCATACCACATAGGTTATCAAATTAAAGATATTATCAGTATAAAATCAGATAGAAGGCAAACCTGAGGGGAAAGTGGCAATTGCTTTACAGAAGTGTAGGTCTTATAGAAGACAAAATGCCATAGAAACAGATGGGCCTGGACTCTCACCCTTGGTTCCATGATACCCTCCTTGTCTCAGACCTCTTGGGATCAAGAACATGAATTTTTGAGGTAGGTAGGGTTGTGGATGTGACTGCGGGGGAGTGGGCTCGCCTATCAAGAGTCCAGTGGCTTACCTTACTGTGATGATTAGTTTCATGTCAGCTTGACACAAGCTACAGTCATCTGAAAGGAAGAAATCTCAATGAAGAAAGTGGCCCCAAGAGACCCAGCTATAGGGTTGTGAAATGAGGGCCTGCTTGCTGGGGTTTCTGTCCTGCCCAGTTCCTGCAGTCGTTATGCCCCAAAGAAAATCACACAGAGGTCTACGTTAGATATAAACTGATTGGCCCATTAGCTCAGGCTTTATATTAGCTCTTATAATGTATATTAGCCCATTATTCTTATCTATGTTAGCCACATGGCTCAGGACCTTTTTCAACGGGGCAGGTCACATCCTGCTTCTTCGGTGTCTGGACAGGACTGTGGAAGAATGGGCTTCTTCCTCCTGTTCCCCTAACCTGCCTCTACTTCCTGTCTGGTTGTCCTGCCTATACTTTCTGCCTGACTACAAGCCAATCATCATTTATTTAAAACATAATTGACAAAATATAGAATTGTCCCACAACACTTCCCCCTCTTTTTTTTTAACAAAGGAAAATATCCATAGTCCATTTTTTTTTTGGAATGTGGGCGTAGTATTCCAGGCTACTTCCTACTGGTTGGGGACACTGATAATCTTGTGGGGACCTAAAGAAAATTTAGAATTATGATCAAGTCCTGACTGGAGTATTCTGTGAGGCTTGATCATCTCAGGCAGCAGTCTTGAACCTGCTCTGGATGTAGAACTCTGACATCTGGGCCATCAGTTCCTACTGGAGATTTCTCAGGTGGTCTATCTTGATCAAACCTGATTTTTCTTAACTCAAAAATGAATCTACAGCTTCTCTCTCTCTCTCTCTCTCTCTCTCTCTCTCTCTCTCTCTCTCTCTCTCTGTCTTTCTCTGCCTCTCTATTTTTCTCCCCTTCTCTCTTCCCTTCCATAACCTCTAAATAAATATGCAACCTCACTCTGCATGGTATGCCTATCCATCTGTTTCTCACCCACTGCAGCCACATGGCTCACCGCCACATGGTTCACTGCTGGGGATGCCGCCAGGGACCAGCCACCTTTGGAAACCTGCTGCATGGTCTCCTGTGATGTCCTGCCTGGGACTGACTGCTCTCAGGACCTGCTGCCCCCGCTTGCTGGAGATCCTGCAACAATTTTTAATAATCCATTACAATATGTGTGTGTGTCTGTGTGTGTGTGTATGTCTCTCTGTGTGTGCACCCTCAGTTCCTCAAGGGAATCCTCAAGAGAACATGGAATTCTTATCTTCCCAACCAACATGCCCTGGCAAAGAATATGAAGTTTACGTCAGGAGTCACACGCTTCAGTTCATGCCAGGCTTGGTGTAACAGACACTGCTTTGTGTATACTAACGTCAACACCACAAAGCACAAGGGAGCTATGAGAGTGGAGGTACACAAAGCTCTCAGAGAGTGGACTGCACTTGGCCTTACCTTCCCAGATATGTTTTTGAAGTGGTTGATAGCAGTTGACTGTCTAACTTTGGGTGTGGAAGAAGTGAGCATCACAGAAACTGGCAGACTGTTTTCTGGACAGCTGTTAAAGATACAGCTACAGTGGCATCTTTCCTTCTTGGGAGTGGTTATCCTCTGCTACCCTGCTACCTACCACACAGGCTTTATTTATTTATTTATTGTTTTTTGAGACAGGGTTTCTCTATATCGCTTTGTTGCCTGCCCTGGAACTAGCTCTTGTAGACCAGGCTGGCCTCAAACTCACAGAGATCCTTCTGCCTCTGCCTCCCATGTGCTGGGATGAAAGGTATACAACACCATGGCTCAGCAAACAAATCAATTATTAATTAAACCTCAGGAGGTTTCCATAAAGTCTCCAGGCAAAACTAGTTCCTCCTTGGTGTCCCTACTGCATTACGTTCTGTCTGATTAAATCGAGCTGTAATTGTAATGGTCTGCCCTGCCCATTTAAGAGACAAACCCCACCCACTCCCCTCCCCTTCTGCTTTGGCAAGCGGATCTTCCTTCTACTCCAGCCTATGAGCTCTCTCTTTTCAGTCTCTCCTGAAGAGGTAGCTTCTCTTCTCTTCTCTCACCCCCTCCTTTCTCTCTCTATCTCTACCTCTCTCTGCTCTTCCCCCTTCTCCAATTCCCCCTTTCCCTTTTCCCTCCATAACCCACTAAATAAATACCCACTTTCTCTGCATGGCATGCCTATCCATCTCTGTCTCTCACCCGCTGCAGCTCCTCACGAGACCCGGCTGCCCTGCCAAGGTCTCTCACCTGCCACGTGGCTCCCTGCCTAGAACCTGCTGCCCTTCGTGGCCCGCTGCCCACTGCCACCCCTCACGGAATAGCACCATTTTATTTTTACCATTACAGTAATAATCTTAGAAGTAAGTCTCCTCGAAGTGCAAGGACATTTCTGGATGTCACGTCTTGGGAAGCAGCAATGGCACAGACACTTGGGTGTCAGATCTCCTGAGTTCTAGTCTCAGGCTGGCCACAAGCTGGCTGCATGGGCTGGGACCACTGCCTTCCCTGCTGTGAGCTTCTATAATTAGAGTGGGAGGATATACCAGCTTTTCCTGCTGGAGAATTTTGGAGAATTCAACAGATTAACAAACATCTGTTGGTGGTGACATTTAATAGTCAACAAATGCTTACCTAATTTCTGTCCTGCTCATGAAATATTTGCAAACAAATTCCTTATTTCAAGCCTAAAACCAGCTATGTGAAGTTAAATCAAGCCTAAAATTAAAATCTCAAGATATGTAGGCACACTTGTAACAGGAAATGGAAAACAGAGCCCTGCTATAAGGGAAGCTAAAATGGGGTAGCTGTGCTTTCAAGAATGTAAGAAAACATGAAAAAACAGAGGTTGTTGATGAGAGGAAGAGATAGCAAGCTGAAATCGCTTTCAGAATGAGGTTATCAGTCATGGGGGGACCAATGTGTCTGTCCTGTTGCCTGGGGCGCAGAGGAAGGTAGACTGTGCTCTGGGTGCCAGAACAAGCCATCTGCGAAGAGTTAGCCGTATCAATGCATTTACACAGGTGTGGGAGGATAGCCATAGGTCACCCCTGTAAACTTCAGCTTCTCCTTGTACAAATGGAGACAGTGACAATTCCTGTTTCCAAGGTGTTTGCCTGTGCTAAACAGACCTGAAAGCCTAATACGTTTATTGTTGTCTCAAATTGTTTTAATCTTACCTTCCTACATCTTCACCTTTTAAATTTGTTTTTCTGGCAGGTATGCAAATGTATGGTATACACATATATCTATAGGCATGTTCACATGTGTGGAGGTATATGTGTGCGCAGACGTGTATGCAAGTGAGTGGGCATGCATGTAAAGGCCAGAGAGCTTCTGTCTTCTTCTTCTTCTTCTTCTTCTTCTTCTTCTTCTTCTTCTTCTTCTTCTTCTTCTTCTTCTTCTTCTTCTTCTTCTTCTTCTCCTCCTCCTCCTCCTTCTTCTTCTCCTCCTCCTCCTCCTCCTCCTCCTCCTCCTCCTCCTCCTCCTCCTCTTCTTCTTCTTCTTCTTTTCACCTTACATATTAAGGCAGGATCTCTCAGCTCAAATCATAACTTACCAATTAGGCTAGCCTACACAGCCAGCTTGCTCCCAGCATCCTCCAACTCTGCCTCCTGTTTGCTGGGATCTGGTCTTTTTACTGGATCCATTGAACCACATCCCAGCCCTGCTTCCAACTTCTAACTGGTACATTTTGCTTTTCAGTTACCTTCCAGCTGGGTAGGGGTTAGTCACCTCGATTCCCACTGTCTTTACGACCAAGGAATTCTGTTAAGAGAAGCCCAGGGCATAGTTTTTGGGGCACTGCTCCTCTGGTTGCTTCTGGCTTAATTGGTTTTTCAGTTCCCAACTCGTTCTATATGATACCCTTGAGCCTGATATGCTTACGATTCAGATCTTTGAAAAAAATCTGCGAATGATTCTATCGAGCGTTCTGCACGCATGGTGTCTGAAACAGCCGCTCGACACAAGCCTTACTCATATCCCTGCAACAAAATACGCACATAGTATGGACCCGGGAGTTCTAAGTGGCTCCATGTCAGGTTAAACTTGTTTTTATTGCTAAATGAGTTATGAAGAAAACAGGGGCTGTGGTGATAGCTCTTTCAGTCAGTATCTACAATGCACACCTGTGGACCTGAGTTCCCGCCCAGCACTCAGCATGCAATCCCAGGTCTACAGAGACCAAGACAGGCAGCTGCCTAGGATGATCGAGTTGGCCAGGGCTGGCTAATCAGGGAGTTCTAAGTACAAATGAGAGACACTGTCTAAACAACCAAAGCCAGCCAGAAGAAAGAAGGTTGGTAGTGCCTGAGACACAGTCCTCCTGATCGCCACACCCGCATGTGTGTGCATACGTGTGTGCATGTGTTTATATGTGCGTGTGTCCCCTCCTGCAAGCTCTTGCAAGTGCTTTACCCCTGATCTGAGTTCACCCCTCTTCAGCTGACATTTCCCCCTGAGGGACAGAGCTGACATTTCCCCCTGACGGACAGTACAGAGTCAGTGTGGTGGGAAAACATTTGCCGGAGGGCACAGAAGGAAAAGAAACGGGATTAAAAACCACGGCAAGTCTCAGTCCTTGCCTGGTTCAGGTTGGAAGGCCAGCAGGAACGGGGAGTAACTTGGACCAAATGCCTCTGGCTGCTCCCAGCAGTTTCTCAGGCCCTTCTCCTGTGAGGAGTGATAGAGACCGCTGCTGAGAGGCTGCTCTCAAGTGGCTGGGTATGCCTAAACACCCAATGTCCGGATTATATTAGCTTCATATCGCTCAGCAGGGCATTCACGCCAGGCCTACCACAGGCCTCCCATAGCTCCTGCCTGGGCCCCAGTTGGGAGGGCGAGCGGCTAGGCTAAGGGTGCGGGACATTGTGAATAGGACCGAATCGGACGGGCCTAATAACCCCGTTTACTAACACCTGTATTAGTCCTCCATGGCTAGGGGTGAACTGCTTGTCCGACAAGCCGTAATCCCATAAGCTGCTCATTTGCATATCCTTCGTTAGCTGATGAGAATTTGAAGACAGGCCGCGAGTCTGCAGCTGGTGGGCCCATTCCTTCACACTGCCGCCTGGGTGGCTTTGGAGATGAAGCTCTGGGTGGATGTGTGGTTTACATATATGGAAGGGATTAAGAGTTTTACAATTTGTATGCACCAACGTCGCCACCCTCTCCCTTCCACAGCCCAGTAATTGGATGGGAGGAGAAACGGCGGGCCTGTTTGCTCACGAGCAGGGTACTAGAGATTCAATTTTGCCTCCTTTGGCTCCCTCGCCTTTGTGAGGCAGGCCTGCTTTGTCTCCTCAGGCCCTGAGCACTTCGAAGCAACACCAGTCTCACCAAGGCGATCAAGCCACAAAGGGATGCTGGCCACTGGGGCCCTCAGAGGAGAAAAATGCTGGAGACTCAAGTACTACTTGAAGGCGGCCCCATCCTGCCTCAACCAATCCGGGAATGGAGAGCAGGAGATAATGGAAGTTATAAACACTTCTGGGGACTTTCTTGATTATTTTATTAGGTCTCCAAGTTTGGGATTAACGATCCTGGGGCATCAAACGCACCGCAGACCCCTTATCCGGGAAACGAATGGTTGAGACATTCCGGAGACTGCACAAAGCAATTTTTGTATCTGCTGGGTTTGCATAATATTAATAGACTGAGAAAAACAACCCCAAGACAAAATCCACTTCCTGTGCTGTTTGTACAGCTGGAGATGGAGCCCCTTGAGGCCTCGGTGACGTTGGGGGTGTGCCATTGTCTGGCTCCTTACTCAACCTTGGTTCCCAGCATATCTGTCTTTAGCAAATCAGGACTGACCAATTCCGAAGACTTTGAAGTAGGATATTGTCCCCAAAATGCATGATGTGGCGCAGTCTGGGGGGGTGCATGTCCATCAGCGTGCCCATTTGCAGGGGAGATAAGGACTTCTACTGCAGAGTGGAGAAAAACGGGCCGAGACCAGGGCTTCTGGACGGACAGCAAGAGCCTGCAGACTGGGGCATTGCTCTTTTCTTCTTCATAAGGCACCAGAGAAGCCTTGGAGAGGGTTTTGGGTCCGGGGAGACTTATTTTATATATATCATATCAACACAATATAATATAGATAGATTTAAGCTAGTGGAAATAAAACAAAAGCTTAACAAGATGGGTCAAAGGCCATTTGGAATGATGTTTTGGAAGGTGTCTTGGGTTTTTGTTTGTTTGTTTTGTTTTGCTTGTAAGTCTTAGCTTTTAAAGGTGCATTCTGTTTTCTTTCTTCCTTCTTTTCTTTTTTTCTGTCTTTCTTTTTTGTTCTTTTTTTTTTTTTTTNTTTTTGAGACAGGGTTTCTCTGTGTGCCCTAGCTGTCCTGGAACTAACTCTTGTACACCAGGCTGGCCTTGAACTCAGAAGTCCACCTGCTTCTGCCTCCTGAGTGCTGGGATTAAAAGCGAGCGCCGCCACCGCCAGACTGGCATTCTGTTTTCTTAAGGCTCTTTTTCTCCCGTTATACTGAGGTCTAAAGAAAGGATCTGCTTTCAAACCTAGGCTTTGCTAGTGTTTAGCTGCTATGCCTTGGGAACTTCACCAAGTCCTGCCTCTATTTTCTCATCTGCAAAATGGTGATAAGATGGCACTTTCCTCCACAGAAGCAGCGCTTGGGCAATGTTCTGAGTGTTGCTGCTGTTAACTCACATGCTGACCCACCTGCCTTGTTGTTGACATATGTGTTCAAAGCTGAGGAACGAAACAAAAGAGCCAGGTAAGGAAGGTTTACTATTGATTTATGTAAGTGTCCTCCTGTGCGTGCATACATGTGCGTTGAGTGTGATGTATTTGTGAGTGCAAGCACACACGCTGTGGCACAGGTGTGGAGGTGAGAGGGCAACCTTCAGGAGTCAGTTCTCCCCTTCCACTATGTTTTGGATTGGAGGCAGGACTCTGTCACCATCTCTGTTCTTCCATCATGTGCCCCAGGTCATCTGGCCCAGGAGCGTCTGTCTGCATGGTTGCTCTGTGTCCATCCCATCTTACTGTAGGAGCGCTGGGGTTACAATTGCCCACTACTGTCTCTGGCTATTTACATGGATTTCCGGGATCTGAACTTGGATAATCGGGCTTATGTGCTAAGCACTTTTCTAATGAGTACTTAGAGATTCATTAAGTACTTCTTAAAGGTTCCTGTAGGGATGGGGCTATTTCCGACGGTTACACGTTGAAGTGAAATGGCCTCCTTTCTCAAAAGCTGACACCTTAGTGTGGAAAGCAATACAACACGCCCTCAGTTGTCTAGTGGCTTCACAATACGCTCTATGCTTGATGAATTCATTGAGCAGCCTCAGAGCTGCCGTTCTCCCTCAGTGGAAGATGGTGATATGCAGATATTAGGGCAAGAAGAGGTCACTCAGCCAGGTCAGAGGACCTGGGTAAACTTACGTCTCTCAGCTCCCTTCTTTAGGCATCTGTACCCAGATTGCCCTTGCGTAAGTAAGCATTTGACATCTAAGGAGAAAGAGTCCCAGGATGTGCAAAGGAAGGCTTGGCCAAATGAAGCTCGACGGTGACCTGTGGCATACGCCACACTTTGTCCACACTCTTGTGCTTGTATGATGAAGCTATTCTAGATGGCAGAGCCCTGCTAAGCCAAGTCAACATTAATGTTTGACAACCTTCTCAAGACTAGAGTTACAGACGATACCAGAACAGAACTAGTTCTTTACTTGACAGGATCATTAGTTGGTTCATAGATGCAAAGCATTAATTAAACACTAAGATGGGACCCATGGCACATGTTTAGAAAAGCTAGGGAACCCCTATTTAATTTAGGATCATCATAGATCCCAGTTAAGATGACCTTAACACGTATGTGGTACTTTTGCACAGTGGAGAGGCTCATTATTTGGCAATCAGAAAAGGATTTCAGTCAGACAGACTTCATTGTCTAGCTCTTCAGCTTCCCTTGCAGCTAGGTTGTGGTCACATGACTAAGTTTTGATCAGTGAGACACAACTATGCTTCTTGGCCTTTCTTTATCTTCTATATTTCTTTGAACAAAAGCAGGATGGCTAGATCTTACCAAACTTCATGGTCTCAGGGATGATTGAACAGAAAACTAGAAAGAACCTAAAGCTAGAAGGACAGAGACCCCAAATCAACCCCCAATAATTACTACCCATGAACATAATTTTTGAGTGATTTAAGATAATTAATTGTGTCTATTTTCATTTTATATCTTAATTTATTTTTATTGCATGAATGTTTTGTCTACATGTATATCTGCTTACCACATGTGTGCACCTGGTCCCTGTGGAGGTCAGAAGAGGGAGGAAATCAGATCCCCGAAACAGGAGTTACAGGTGACTGTGAGTCACTCTATAGGGGTTGGGAATTGAATCTGAATCCTCTGCAGGGGCAACCAGTGCTCTTAACCACTGAGCCAGCTTTCCTGTCCCTAATTATCTGTGTTTAAACTAACTTTAGTTTAAATTTTTGTCCTGTAGAGCCAGCCATAAATAATACAACCAATGTGGAAGTGTTTGGTCTATTGTGAGCACTCTCTTTTCAAATCTCTTGCCCTGTCTCTCTTATTGACAAGGTTTCATGGAGCCAAGGCTGGCTTTGGCCTTCCTCTGTAGCAAACACAACCTTCAAGTGCGAATCCTCCTGCTCCACCCCTTCCTCCAAACATTAGGGCCATGGGCATGTGCCATGACACCTGGTTAGAGCATTTTCCTTAAATCTAAATTTCAAACAATAAATTCCATAGATGTGCTCATGTCATCTCTCGTTCAAAGTCATAGAGAAAGTTGTGGTAAAAGTCCAATAATTGTGTGGAAGCAGTCTTGTACATTGAAGAAGTCTGTCTAACAGGAGCCCAGGCCTTGCTCCACGAGACCACACCCATTCTATCCAGGCTTGCTCCTGCTCATCCTAACCCCTCCACATGCTTTATTTTATAGCTCTAATCAAACCAATCATGCCATCCACATCTCTAACCTTCTTAGTGACAGCCAGAAAAAAATACAGACAAATCCCAGGAGTAAATAAAGATACACCTTCACATGAACTTAGGAAAAACCCCAAATCTCTTGGAAGAATTACATTTTATCTGTAAAGATTAATATGGTTTTTCATTTTCCTCTTCTGTGTACTCTTGTTTACATGAATCAGATTTTATCACCCTTAGGTAGTGTGAGGCTTCAATGATTTCTAGGATCCAAGTCTGGATAGGAAAAACCACAGTTGTCCTCCCTATGGCTTCTTTTTTTAAAAGGTTTATTTTTATTTATATGTGTGTGCATTTGTGTATATAGGTGTGTGTATAAACATACATGTATAGGCATGTGTGTTTATGCCTATATGTTTATAGGTATGTATTTATAGCCCTGTGTGTATGGGTGTGTGTATGTATAGGTGTGTATATATGTATATAGGCATGTGTGTGGAGGAAGGTGTGTGCATGTGCACATGCATGTGTGTGTATAATTGTGTGTGTACATGTAGACATATGTGTACATGTATGTCTATGTGGACAAGTATGTATATAGATTGTGTGTATGTGTGTGCGCTCATGCTTGAGGATGCCAAAAGAACGCACCACTTCCCTGGAGCTAGACTTACAAGCCTTTACAAGCCACCAGATGTGGATGCTAGGAACCAAACTCAGGTCCTCTGCAAGGGTCATTCACATTCATAGCCTCTGAACCATTTCTCTGGCCCCTTTCTCTGTTTTTCTATGGTGCCTCTCATATAAGAAGTATTTCATGGAGGAGGAAAAGAGAAAGAAAAGAAGAAGGAAGAGGAGAAGAACCCACTGTGGAAACAGGGATCATCAGAGAAACAGCTGTCTCTCTTTCTAGCTTTTAATGTTTTTCAGACAATCAAGAAAAATCTACACTTATAAAATCACATGTTAAGCCTGCCACTATGCCTAAGTGGTCAGATAGAATGGAGAATGGGTATATATCCAACAAGGAATGTTGTTCATCTTAATAAAGAGAAACAGGTGGAGGCTGGATGGTGGCTTAGTGATTAGGAGTGCTTGCTGTTCTTGAAGAGGACCTGAGTGTCCGAGTCCCAACTTCCTGTAGCTCAAGCTGCAGGGGATCTGACACACTCTTTTGGCATCCACAGGTACCTGCGTGTACATAACACACACACACACACACACACACACACACACACACACACTAAATCTTTAAAGGGGGTGGCTGGGGAAGATGACAAAGAGATCACTGTGCAGGCATGAAGACCTGGATGGACTTCCCAAGTCAGAAGCCAGGGTGGTAATGTTGCTTATGATGCCAGGGCTGGGGAGGCAGAGACAGGAGAACTCTAGGGAGCCACAGGCTGTCAGCTTAGCTTACTTGGAGAGTTCCCAGCCCACTGAGAAATTCTGTCTTCAAAAACAAGGTGGATGACTTACAAGGAACAATAGAGTATCTGAATATATCCTCTAGCTGCCAGACATGTGCACAAATACATGAATACTCCCATATGCACACACAGACACAGGTGTGAACACATCCAAACATTCACATGCATGTACAAATAAACACACATACTTACATACACATATGCACATGCATGAATACATGCACACACACACAGAGGCAGCTTTATGAATGATGGGCCCCAGAATTCACCTGTTACAGTTTAATTTGACCTGGAGTAACACGGCAGGGTGTGAGTGCCTCCATGTGGGTGACTTGTTACACCCCTATACAGGGCCCTGAACCCTCTACCATGTAGAAGAATAAAGACAAAATCACCTTGAACTTGGGTTGGCCCAGCCTGGAAAATGCACTGCCAAGGTCCCAGAGTCTTCAAAGTGTCACGGCTGCTGAGCTCTGCAGTCCCCAGTTATCACGTGCCTCTATGCCCCATGATGTCTCAGGCCTGTCAGCACCGCTTACTGCAAAGCAAGGCCCTTATCTTTATTGATCACTTAATTTATCTTTTCTTGACTTCCCTGGCACCGTCTGGTGCCGTGTGTCCGTCTGTTGAGGTTGTCATGACTGGTTTACTCTTGAGATAATAGGGGCAGCAGGTGGTGTGACTAAGTCGACCCAGCGCAGAATGGGGACCCAGTCCCAGTCCCTGTCTCAACCTGCCAGTGTGTCTACACCCCCCCAGCTGTTCCACATTAAAGCAGTCAACTGTGACTTTACAGTCCGAGTTTTACACAACTGTTTTACAAACCAGGAGGGAGGACTTTTGTCACCAACCCTTTGTCAGCAGGAGAATGGGGGGAAGAAGGCCATTTGCAAGACTCGGTGCGTTTTAATGAATATGCAGATAGATGGACACACAACTTTGGTGGCTGCAAAGACCAGTTTGGGTGCCGGGCTGACTGGCAAGAAGAAAAAGGAGGCCGCCTCCTTGCTCTGGGGACAATTTACGAAGAGCACCAATGACTTTGTCAACACTAGTTTCTGCCGCAGACAGACTCTCTACTTCATAAAAGCCTTCATTCCTTTTGTAAAGCAAAAATAAGGGCACTTAGTTAAAGCCCCGTGTGCTGAGGTCAGCACTCTGGGGGTGGGTGCCATATAAGTCTGGGAAATAGCAAGAACATTATGCCTTTGGGACTCAAACGTCAAGAGCCTTTATGACGTAATGCTTGTAATCCTGCATGAGACGGAAACATAGAAATGAATATAGCCTTTGCTAAACAAGGCAACAGCAGTTTGTCAAATTCATATTCCTTTAATAAGGCAGTCATATCTATTAACTAGAAGCTAAGCCAAAATCTTTAAATAATTCTCTCTCTCTGGCCTCCTCCTTCTTATCCCTGTCACTGCACCCCACCCTGCTACACTGGGCCCTAAGATACAAGGCAACGTGGGGGGTGGTGACAAAGCTTAACACTGTGAGGTTAGCATAATCGAGGGCGATTCAGAGCACCATCGTGTTGGATATTAACCCGCCAGGGGTGTTTAAGTACGGTGGATCTTAATTAGGGGTGTAGTTAGGAAACTGTTGTCCACTGCTGTGTCTTTAAGGCCTACATCTGTAGAGGGACAAGGAGAGAGCCCACTGCCTCTTCTCCTTAGTCACACAGGCCCATGAAATGAAAACTTTCTCTAGACATTTAGGGCATTCTCCTCAGCCTTTTCTGGCCCCAGCTCCTCTCCGAGGTTGGCAAAGGCCTGATTCTTGGAACCACATTTTTCTCCCGGGAGAGGTGGGTGCTAAGTTCACCTTTTGGATGGCTGGTGGAGGGGTCTCCCTCAACCCTCGCATCTTCAGCCACACAGTGAGCAAACCTGAGTCAGAAGCCAGGTCTCCCATCCCCTGAAGCAGAGATCGTAAACATAGGATCTGCTGATCAAAATGTTTATCGTTGATCCAAACTAGAAATGGAGATGCTGTCACTCATCTCCTGTCAATCAACATCGATGGAAGACGGGCAAAGCAAAGCAAGCTCGCTTCTCGTATTAAAGAACTCTTCCACAGCAGAGGAAAAGGCATGGCCTTGTGTGTTTCTGTCAGGGAACACGCAAGCCCCCTCATTCACACCTAAGATTCCGTCTTAGTAAACTCAAAATAAATCAAACCAAAACCAAAGGGAAAAAAAAAAACAAAGTCTAAGAGGAATACAACTCAAGATAAAAATAAAAGGGAAAATGGCTGAGATTAGGAGCTGGGTCTTTAACAAGGTCCACAAAGATCAAGCTGATTAAAGGGGCAGGGGAGGGAAGGGCAGAAAGGCACAAATCACCAATACCAGCAACAGAACTGAGGGCCACGAGTATAGACCTACAGAAAGGAAAAGGACAAAGTTATTGTGTAGCTTGTGCCAGGGAACTTGATGACAGACAGAAGGACAAATTCACTGAAAGACACAAATGACCTAAGACGAAATACAATTTGAAAATTTTGAAAAAAATAATTGGATCCATTATTAGAAAAATTCCCATAAAGAGTAATTCATATCCAGACAAATTTACTGGTGAATTTCACCAGACATTTAGTAAAGAGATGATAACTATTCCCCATTAAACTCTACCAGGCAACAATTGAGAAAACATCTCCTAAGTCATTTTACAAGACTCACATCACCTGACAGCAATCTAGAGAAAGACATTGGGGGCAAAGAGAACAACAGCCCAGCATTCCTTGTGGATCTGAGCACTTTAGCACAAAGGATTCTCAGACTGAATTCATAAAGATATGAAATGTAAGATAGCATGACCAAATAGAGTTCATACCAGGGAGTCAAGCTAATTAAATATTGAAAAATTAATCGACATTAACAATCATGTCAAAGACCAAAAAGGAAAATATAATTACCTCAATAGATGCAAGAATTGATTTGATGATAATACATATTTCAGGGAGCCAAACACAGGAGGGATGAAGGGCATCCACGCAAAACCCACCCTAGCATCTTACTTTAGGAAAAGCCGAATGCCTTCCCCTTAAAAACAAGACAGAAAGGATGTTTGCTCTTATCCTATGCTGGAGTGAAGATTATAGACATGTACTAAAGCAAGACAAAGAATTTGGTTTCAAAAACTTAAAGATGAATATAAAAGACAAAGCAATATCCTAACCAGAAAAAAAAATCCTAGCAATTCTAAGTACAAGTGAGGGATGGTGTAAGCTTATCTACATAATTGTACAACATGCCAACGCTACAGCTGCCTGGGAAAACAGCTTGGCAGTGTCTTTCAAAGTTAAAATGTACTTATCAGTAAATAATCTATGATTCTGTAAAGACTCCCGTCCTTTGGCAGTGAACATGGACAGAGGGACAGGACAGAAGGAACAACCGCCGTGTCCGTCCTACAGCCCAGTGTGAGGACTGTGGCCGGCAAACCTAATGCTGGGCTCCAAAATCGCCAGTAGACAGACTATTAATACTTCCAACAGGAAGAGCTCATGAATATCCGAGGTGGCAAGTGTCAGCTGTACTATCCTGTCACTACACAGTATGTGCAAGTACCAAGCATCCCCTGTACCCCATAAATGTGTTCAGTTCTTTCACATCAATTAAACACTTCCAATTAGATTTTAAAAGTAGGGAAAAATACATCATTTGAATAACACATTTCCCCATGATGAATTTACCCTATAGAAAACAGTGTTCAAGTGTACAACTGGATGCTTAATAAGTAATTATTTATGACTATAGGTTCTTAGAAACAAATATGGTAGGAAATTGGTTTTATAAATTGGTAAGTGTTCCTGCCAACTATATAGCTGCATTATCTTCAACCATTCAAATGGTATTATGGAAGACTAATATCAACCACGTGAAAATGTTAAGGTGTAAAATGGTAATAAGATACCATTTTAGAAAATTAAAAAAAATATCCATAAAGGCAAAAGAGCAGATATGTAACAAGATTGATGTAAAAGTAGCTCTCTTTTATATGTACAATATCTAAATTTCTAAAGCGAACTTTTCTTTTATTTATTTATTTATTTATTAAAGATTTCTATCTCTTCCCCACCACTGCCTCCCCTTTCCC
>NW_026068084.1:2648831-2651509 GCF_014885135.2 Alexandromys fortis
TGAGGTGAGCATCCAAACTGCCTAGGCTCCCACAAAACCAATAGGTGCAGTAGGATCAAAACCCATTGCCATTGTTCTTGAGGTCTCAGTAGTCCTCATTGTCTGCTATGTTCAGTGAGACCGGTTTTAACCCAGGCTTTTTCAGACTCAGGCCAGCTGGGCTTGGTGAGTTCCCGATAGAACATCCCCATTGTCTCAGTGTGTGGGTGCACCCCTCGCGGTCCTGAGTTCCTTGCTCGTGTAAAGCAAACTTTTCGAAGGATTATTTTACATTGTGTAGGTGCTTGTGCCATTCTTGGGTGCAGAGTAACTCTGAGGGCAGCTGTCTTCCTGCCTCTGAGAGCGTGCATTTCAATACGGACACAGTGTCTGCTGCCCACGTGATCAGCTATCTGTCTCTAGCAGCCCATGGTGGACTTCCGATGTATTCATCTTCAACGTGAAAGACCACGAGTAACATGTGATAATAAATATTTGAGCTAGAACTAATGGACAAAACATCTGTGCTGAGGGATGGGCCACCAAAAAATATTCTCATAACGGATAACATATGTCAAGGTGCTCAATTTTAGAAGTCCATCTTTAAAGAAATACAAATTAAAGCCATAATAATACGCCAGTTCATATCTATTGAGATGGCTAAAACATGTGGTGTGATGATACTGAATATTGACAAGAAACACTTGGGGATTATATACATTTTCTAGTTTTGTTATAGGTTATGACTTTTGAAAATCCTTGCTACGTCAGCAGAGCTAGTTCTAGAAGCACTATAGGCCTGGTGTGTGTGTGTGTGTGTGTGTGTGTGTGTGTGTGAGAGAGAGAGAGAGAGAGAGAGAGAGAGAGAGAGAGAGAGAGAGAGAGAGAGAGAGAGAGAGAGGTTTGTTTGTCTTGCAATGTGATAGGATAGGTTTATTCTGGAACTATAGAACATGTCCAGCACAGCTCCACGGTCAACCCCGGGCTGATTCACAACTTCTGACACTGGAAGGGAATGGCATGATTGAGATGCTGACTTCTTTCCATTCTAAAATCCTGAGATTTTTGTCGAAGGTTTATTAACAAGCAAACAACACTTGGGCTGTTGGCAAGGCCAGCGCCCAGAGGGATCTCTCTACCTGAGACCTTTCATGCTTCCTGGACATGTGCTTTTATCTAAGCAGACAGATGCTGACACCTGCCATGTACAAGAACACACACATCACTCACTATATGGGGAAGATGAGCCAAGCAGTCTGTGTCCTTAGAGAGAAGAACTCATAAGCACTGCTTGTCAGGGGCTGGTGAGAGAGCTCAGCGGTTGAGAGCATTGGCTCCCAGCACACACATGGGGCAGCTCACCACCAGCCATAGCTCCAGTCCCACATGACCCAATGCCATCTTCTAACCTCTGTGGATACTGCACACATATGGTGCACACACACGTAGCCAAAACACTCGGATACATAAGATAAAAACTAGAAATAAAGGAATGGCTGTTCTTCGCACTGAAATGCCTAACAGCAGTGAGGTCTTTAACTTTCAGGGTTCATGAGTGACAATTTCTTTACTACCAAGTGTCCGAATAAATAGCTTTTCCCACCTAAGCGATGACTTCATCAAACTCTTCTTATTTGAGGTTTTTATAAATTAGAGATAATATTATTCACTATACAGCTGGACTGTTAGCCATGACCACACCTCTGTTCCTGGAGGAGCCCATGTCTGCATACCTCCAAAGCCAGAAGATGAGCCAGGCTTTGCTGGAAACTACCCTTTTCCTTGTCCTACCTTATTTACTAGGCTTTGTGTATTTGCCTATTTACGAGCATTTTATTGCTAATCTCATTAAGGCATCACACTGATGTCCTCTGGGCTGTTGATGGTTTCCCTACTAAATGGGAAAGTCCTCGGGAGACAATGACTATATCGGAAACAATACTTTAAAGGCCGCCATTGTAAAGAACCTCCTTCTCAGGTTTCTGTAAGAAGAGCCCAGCTTTGCCGATCGACTCTTGTGCTGTGTTTATCCTAAAGCCGGAGGTGTGTGGCTTCTCACCAGTCCTTTTTTGGTTTCAGCGAAATACACCTGCGTCTGGCACACAGCTCTTCAACCCTTCCTCTGAATGGCCCCCGCCTTCTCGGTTTGTGCTCAGAACTCTTGGGGGGTGGGAGTGACCTTGCGGGGCAGGTTGGTGGGGAGGGTTGGGGGGCGGGTTAGCGGGGTGGATAGGTCTTCCAAGCAAGCTGGCTGATAACAGCAGGTTAGGAAGGGATCTTATTTTGTCCTCCTCACCCTTCTTCAGTGCTAATTCACAGAGCTTCCTCCATCAAGATTAGACGTAGTTCTTCTAACGGAACCATTTTAAATCAAAAATACTGAAGTAATATGATAGGGCATCTCTTGGGTATAAGAGATGCCCTATCATATGACAAAAGCATTTGTTCAACTATGTTCATAGCAGTATTATTTGGAATAGCCAGAACCTGGAAACAACCTAGATGCCCTTCAATGGAAGAATGGATGAAGAAAGTGTGGAATATATACACATTAGAGTACTATGCTGCGGTAAAAAACAATGACTTCTCGAATTTTGCATGCAAATGGATGGAAATAGAAAACACTATCCTGAGCGAGGTAACCCAGACCCAAAAAGATGAACATGGGATGTACTCACTCATAATTGGTTTCTAGCCAT